>NC_051159.1:131516244-131708744 GCF_013339745.2 Dermacentor silvarum | reverse complement strand
AAAGAAATGGGAAAAAAAAGAATTAAAGAACAACTTAAGCAACATGTTGACGTACATAAGAATGGCAAGTCTAAAACGAGAGCGGGTTATACAGTACACTATGTCACATACATATCACATAACAAAAAATTTTTCAATTCATGGCAAAACCTATGGGCTTTCTGTAGTTTCATGACAAATGGTAATGTATTCCATGATGATATGGCTGCAAAGTGAACGGTCTGTTTGCCATAATTAGTACGTACTTTGGGTAGAATGAAGTTATTATGAAGCGCGAAACGTGTTGGATTGGTGTTCGTTAGAGATGACATAGGAAATAGCGACAATGTGATCTTGTCATTTATTAGTTTGAAAAGAAAAGTGGCAAGGTTGAACTTGACAAGGGCGGCAACGTCAAGAATGTTATTTTCTTGTAGTAGCTGTTTAGCATTGGCGGTGTGTGGATTCGACGTGATTACTCTAATAGCCTGGTTCTGGATAGTTTGTAAGGGTTTTAGGTGAGTACTGTACGTGTTACCCCAGGAGGTTATGCAGTAATTAATGTGAGAGTGTACAAACGCGAAATAGAATGAGAGCAACACAGGTCGTGAAAAGAACGGACGTGACCTAATGAGAATTCGTATTCCATATGATAACTTTTTTTATATGAGTTATATGGTGCTGAAATTTTAGGTTACAGTCAATAATAACACCTAAGTAAGTGCATTCTTCACTTGCTGATAATAAATGGTTACCTATGGAAATGGGCGGAATGCATAGTGATGATTTGATGTAATAGTTCAGCGGAAATCCGCTAGGTGGAGATAAGTAATTAAAGGGAAACTGAGACTTCCACCCAAATGTAGCAATTCGCTACTATGGAAACCCAACCGGGTTCCTCGAAAGAAAGCCTCGCAGTTGAAGAAAAATTCGTCCTGGTCCGGGACTCGAACCCGGGACCACCGCCTTTACATTTGGGTGGAAGTCTCAGTTTCCCTTTAATTACTTATCTCCACCTAGCGGATTTCCGCTGAACTATTACATCAAACACTTGCCTTTGCTTCGAGTTGTCGACAAATTCGACTTCGCCCTGCCATCTGCTAGCCGCCTGGTTAGCTCAGATGGTAGAGCGGCTGCCCCGGAAAGGCGGTGGTCCCGGGTTCGAGACCCGGACCAGGACGAATTTTTCTTCAACTGCGAGGCTTTCTTTCGAGGAACCCGGTTGGGTTTCCATAGTAGCGAATTGCTACATTTGGGTGGAAGTCTCAGTTTCCCTTTAATAGTGATGATTTATTTTGGGATGAGAAGAGAAGAAATTTTGTTTTAGTGGGATTAATGGTAAGTCTATTCATTTTGCACCATCCTAACAAGTTATGAAGATCAGTATTAAGCCTCGTTACTACCGTTGACAGACATTCATCAGAATTAATAATTGTTGTGTCATCGGCATATAGTATACACCTAGAAGACGTGAGGCAATTAGGTAGATCGTTAATATATAGTAAAAAGAGTAACGGGCCCAAAATGGATCCTTGTGGTACACCTAAATTAGTTATTTTTGGTTTAGAATAAGCATCGGAAACACTAACAACCTGATATCTGTCTCGTAAGTAGTTGCGCAATAGTAGTAATGGAGGACCTGTTATACCTATTGAATCTAGTTTAACACTAAGAATCTCGTGGTCAATGCTGTCAAATGCCTTTGAAAAGTCTACAAATAAAGATCCTGCAAATTTACCGTCATCAATGGCTTTCTTCAGTTGGTCAGTGAGGGATACAAGCGCTAGGTCAGTAGAATACCCGGAACGAAATCCAAACTGGTCAGGTGAAATAATATTAAATTTGTTTAAGTACTTTATTCGCTTTTCGATTATTTTCTCGATGACCTTGCTGAAGAATGGTAAAACACAGATAGGTCTGTAGTTAGATGGTAATGATCGATCACCTTTCTTAAAAACCGGAGTAACCCTACCACGTTTAAGCTCACGGGGAAAAGTGCCTGTTTTAAACATGAGGTTAATAATTTCAGACAGAACAAATGATATTGATTTGGAGATTAATTTAACGTGACCAGGATGAATGTTATCCAGCCCAGCGCTTGTTATTTTTAAATTGTTAATTACTGATACCACCTCATCAGGAGTAGTTGGAAACATATAAAATGATTGTGCAAGGCGCTTTGGTGAATATAAATACTGTTTAGCTTGAGTAGAGATATTAGGAAAGAAAGAATCGCTGAGAGCATCGGCAATCTTAAGTGGCTCTAAATAAATATTGCCATCGTGGGATATTTTGGCTATGTTATCAGTTCCCTGAATCCTATTCAAAAATGAATTCACTATTTGCCATTTTTTCTTTACATCAGAACCGCATTTAAGTATTTTTTCTTCGTAATATAAGGTTTTCGCTTTTTTAAGCCGAGCAGAAAGTGAGTTGCAGAATTTTTTGTACCGCGCGCGCAGGTTTATATTGAATGGTTCTCTTTTTGTTTTTTTATAAAGGTTTTCTCGTGTGCGCATGGCTTTTAACAGACTATCGGTGAGCCATGGGTTTTGAGGTGACGCCACTTTCTTTTTGCATTTGCGCATCTGAGAGTGGGAATGATAGTGTGATAACAACTTTGTTAGAAATCGCGAGAAGGCTACCTGTGCATCGTTGGTGTCAAAAACGAAAGACCAGTCAGTATGAGATACAGCTTCTGAGAATAACGTTTTATCGAAAACAAATTTGGTGTAAGTGTTAGGACAAGAATAGTGCGCAGATGTAGTGCGGATAAAGACGGGAAAATGGTCAGTAATGTCAGTTTCAAGTACTCCTGCATCGGGTGGATTCAAAAGGTTAGACAACGCATGATCGATTAGAGTGCTGGAACCGTCAAGAACTGAACGAGTAGGGACATTGATAAGACATTCGTAACCAAAACCATGAAAACAAGATGAATAACTGACAGAGCTCGGGGATGACTCCATTAAGTTTATGTTCATATCGCCCATAATTATGACATTTTTGTTCTCCATGGATAACGTTGTCATTATATTTTCGAGAGAAATACAAAAATCAGGAGCTGATGAAGAAGGTGAACGGTAAACGCAACCAAAGATGAAATTTCTATTATCAATGTTGAGAAAGTTAGGATCGAATTCCAACCAGACTGATTCGCAGTTTTGAGTATTTAACGTGAGGTCGAGTCTTCGATTGTACGGGATTCCGGACGAGATATAGACAGCAGTTCCACCGTGGTTACTAGACTGTCTGTGGGTATACTCCGATTTATATAAAGGGAAACAGTACAAGTTTTTATCTACTTCACTAAGCCAAGTTTCTGAGACAGCAATGATTGAAAAAGTGTAAGAAAGAGTTGAAAGCAGATTCTGGAAGTCATCGTAATGTTTGCGGAGGCTGCGCGCATTGAAATGAATGAAAGAGCGATTACTATTCTGAAGGAAGTCATTTAACTTGCTGGTTGTGTAATATGACGCCATGATGGACGAAAAGGTGTTAAGGCAGGTATAAACTGAACACTTTTTAGGTAATGACCGCTAGGTTTGATTCACTGGCAATGCGGTACACTCTGGTTCTCTCGGCTTTTCTGGCCTTGATTTGACAATTGCTGATCCACAGAAATTGCCATTTGTGTTGTTTTTTCAAAGCCAGCGCCTTCGAAAAGAGTGCCTTATTTTGCGGCGTCAAATGTTCATTGACGTAAACCGCGCTGTCAACAGAAGCTTTCACACCGATGTCGCTTAGGTGAAGCTTAGCCTTATGTGCCTTGCTGACAAATTCATCCTTTTTTGCGCGTGAACAGAATCTAGCTATGATGTTCTTTTTGTCTTGCACTTTGTAGGGACTCGATGAGCGACATCAAGGTCAGTCACCGTTAATGGACACCCAATTTTCGTGCCGATGGTTTGCAGTACAGTGATGCAGTCCTCACCTTGGGTACAGGGGACGCCCCTAACCTCAACATTGTTCATTCTGGAGTATTGCTCCTGCTCAGCCATCCTTTCAGACAGTGCTTTGTTCTCTGATGCGAGCCTTTTATTATCAGCTGCAAGCTGTAGCTTTTCCTCCCGCAGTTTTTCAATGATGTCATTTAAGAGACCTACACTTGCCTCCAGGTTTTCAACTTGTTTTTTTAGTTCTACAGCATCGAGCCCACTGGACTGCAATCTTAACAGAACTTTACCGAGGATGTCGTCAGTGAATTGAGTGCTTTCTGTTTCTAGTTTAGCCTCAATCGCTTCAATCCTCTTGGCAAGCTCTGAATTTGTCGGCATTTCAGGTTCGCAAGAAAGCGGCAACCAAACAACTTCGCACGCAAGAGCACAAAGGCGAAAAACAGAAAATGTGGCAGCAGCGACAGCGAATAGGTCAAAAGCAGAAGAATTGTCAAAATTTTAACAGAACTAACCTGCACATACAGAGAAAATGCGTGAGGCAATACCTGTGCGCCGTCGCTGCCACCAGTGAAGTCTCGGTGATGGTCCTGCTTGTTATGAGCGGTGCTCAACGAAGCCGACGACACCTGTTGGGCTTGCAGGAAGCTGTCGCTCACTGGAATCAGTGCTTGCTTTCCACGTGGGAATGATGATAGGCAGCAGGCCAAGATAATCGGGAACTTATCGTCGTCACGCTGCGATTCTTTCGGTCTCAAAACACTTTCCAACGAAGGGACGTCACCGCATGCCGCATTTGTCACCACTCCACATGTTTCTTGCGGCGATCTCAGATGTTCTTGCGTTGAGTTAAGTGTTTACTCTAAAACACGCGGCGATGGTTGACGCACTTAGCCGTTGACCCAGTTAACAGGTGATCTCAACTACAGTATATCTCAACTCTCGTGTGATCTTTCCGATCTCCCTCCAAGCACGCCGGCCATGTTCTGGCCAGGCCATGACTCCACATTATGAAGTACGCTTTATCAAGAGCTCGAATGCGGTATTAAAGAAAAAATTCCGACAGCACCCATCTCGCCATAACTGCAGGCGTTAATGCGATCAGCATTGAAGCAACGTAGCGACGCCGAAACGCCTCATGCATGAGGCGTGCACTTCCGCCAGGCTCCTCTCTCGCATTTCCCACAGGACAGACTGTGTCATCTACCGCTGCCGACGCGAAGTGCGCGAGTGGCGAGTGTGTGGTATATGTTCAGACAAGATTGTCTAAAAATACATGAGAGACGGGTCCGATTCCTCGTAGTATATATATATATATATATATATATATATATATATATATATATATATATATATATATATATACGTGTGTGTGTGTGTGTGTGTGCAGGACCCAAGTTGGTCCTGCGGTTGGTTTCGAACCCGCCTCACTTAGCACCCGATGAGCTGCCCATTACAGACCATGGACTACCAAGTAACCCAAGACAGACAAGACAAGACAAGACAGACAGACAGACCACGAAAAGGGCATTATCAGGCTTTAAAAAGCCGTCCTGTGAGTCCACAGATGAGAATCTGTGTACATTCGAGATAAAACAGAAATGCTCGTTGACTGAGCGGTGACACAGCGATGAAAGCGCTTCCTCTAATCAGAATATTGTTGGGCTCGAGCGTGTTCTGTTTTAATCCCAAGGGAACACACAGTTGCAGGATCAATAAACAGTACCAAACAATACCCAATGTCATGTCCGAGCGAAATTCGAGTATCAATGGTTGTGGTTTAGCAGGCAAAGTCTCGCTCCCAGAGCGACGCAGCGCGCTCACGTAACTTCCTGGTCTTTATATCCACTGCATGCGGCAGGGGTGCAGTTTCATTTTTCCTTGAGTTTCACGATTGATTGTGCACCCTTACTTCTCCGGTTTTACGTTCTTTGGCTGCTGCGTCACAAAAGCGTCGCCTCCTCATTGTGTTCGGTGCATCCGAAAAAATGGGGGCAGGTGCATGGAAGTACAAGAAAAAAAAAAAGCGGGCAGCGTCCAAGCTACGGTACTTTTCTCGAGGATTATCGCGCCCAGGCAATCCACATGCAACGACGGCCGGTCGGCAAGTTAGTGGACGTCGCCGCAGCCGCCACTGGAGTCGCGAACACACACTTGCATCGCAGCGGGTGCCGAGTGCCAAGCGCGGCCACGCACCATGCCTGTACAGAGCGCACCGAATCGCTGACCCGTGTTCAGAATATACTAGTCTACGAGCCGATTCCACCACACACGACCCGAAACATTCATACCGAAACATACAAAAATAAAAATTCAAGCGAAACAAACCGCTAGTAAGGGGACCGCGTTGTCTCTAGCGGAAGACATCGTGAATGTTTAAAATGCCGTTTCAAGAAACGACTTCCAAGCTCCCTTTCCACCAATCACGACCTCCTGGGGATCTTCTTCATGCTCTCTCTCTCTCTCTCTCGTGTCTAGTTCCCTCTGTGTCCAACCGCAGGACACTTCGGCACAGCCATAACGACTCTAGATGGCCCGCCATAATGTCAAGACCTCCCAACAGGTGGCGCGAGATGCGGATACGCGATTGCGAAGGGGCGAAGCCGGCAAGGTGCAAAGAGCGAGGCCTCGCAATGGTCGTTATTTATTTCTATCATTCCTTCGTCTCTTCCTCGTTTCTTATATAGTTTTTTTCTAGCTCGTTCAACTCGGACAGAGATCCGAACCAAAGGAGCATGGCGCAATACAGAGTCGTCGTTCTCGTAAAATCTTGTTCGTTGTTGCCGGTGGCGCGCGACGTCGGCCTGTTTTCTTCGTGTTTTGTTCTCGTTATCTTTATTTTAACCGGCAAACTAACGGGGACCTGTCGAGCCCCGCTAAACGACGCGTGCATCGGAAACCAACCGTACCCGGTTTGACAGCCAGACGGCCGGTCCATGGGAGACGGGTCGCTCTCCACAGCGCCGACTATTCAGTTGCGTGCAGTATTTCCGGACAGCTGACAGAACGTGAAATGCGCATTCCCTCGTAATAATAACGATATACAGATCGCGGAAGCCCTAAAATGAATTCGACGCTCGGTGGACAGACTAGATGCAAAGCTGATGTTAAATCACCTTGACACCCAATACGGCGCGAAGACTTCGAAAGTAGAACGCATTCAAGAAGTTAACCAGAACTGTCGAAAGCTCTTGGCGGTTAGGAGGTGGATCGGGGAAGACAAAGTGGAATGAGTGCTGCACGAAACTATAATCCGCCTGGCGAGGTCTGAAAGAGGAACATGTGGGGACGAAAAAAAAAAAAAATAGGAAGGGGGGGGGGGGGGGGGGTCGACAGAAGCCCCTGCTCCCCACTTCCGAAGTTAGTCATAGTGGATAACCCCCAACCGAGATTGAATATCGACGCCCTCGTCGAATACTGCTCCTTACAATGACATGGTCCTGTCCGACATTTTGCGAGAATGACAATGACAATGATGTTTATTTGCATCAGTACATGACGCATCAGTACATGGCGCGAGTAATGCGACTCAAGTCAGCTAGAGTACCGCAGCGACAAAAATATTTTGGAAAATAGCATCACCGACCATACTGTCTATAATCGTGACCTATAATGACATGTGCGTACGCGTGAACGAGCAATACGCCACATCATGGGCATATCTCCGGATTCCTAGTGGTGACGTCCCAAGCTTAAACGCTTCCAAAGCTCCTCGGCACACTCACCTCAGCAGCGCATAGTTTTTCATTGCAATCTTCATCCTCTCGAAAGCGCGCGATTGTCCTGTTCATGTAAGAGAACTGAGCCGGCGATTGAATGGCGAGCAGCGATAACACGACCACTGTTCCAGCGCCGCGCGTAGTCGTCGCCTGCAGGCTTTCTCCGCGCTGCACCTAACTGTTGGGTTTCCGCCACTGTGGGCACCCATAACAAAAGCCGCAGGCCTTGCACCGCGTATACAAGGCAACGTGATTCCGTGACGCTGTTAAGTACAGGGTCGACCTTGTATCGTCGAGGCGTCTCTTTTCTATTCTCGATTCCATCGCTCGCGGGATGGTAGCTAGCCCCCACAAGGAGGCCGAAAAAATACAACATGAAGATGAAGATGAGGACGCGAAAGGAAACGGACGCTCCGCTGCGCTGCGCGCGCTTTACATTTTATCTCGCGCGCTCCAGGCCAAGCAAACCGGCGGGAGGGCCGCCCCGTCGTCGTTCCTCGCGTCCGGGTTTTCGGCTGGCGACTCAATTTAGATTAGGGCCATCGGCGACCCGCGCCCGTACATCGACGCGGCCCCGGAATATCGACACCCCTAATCGGCCCGCGCGGCTAGGGACTGCGCAGTCGGCGGCTAGCATAATTTGAGAGTCACTTCCTCCCCCCCACCTTACCTGTATCTCGCATTGAACGTCGTTGATGTCGTTGTCTCTTGGGGCGCTGATATCGCGGTTCAGCGCGCGGCCAAATGTGGCTAAACGCAGCGGCCGAGGAGTCGAGTTTGGTTGCGGAGAGAGAGGAGGACCCGCACGGGTCCTCCTGCAGTGCAGCTGGCATGAACAAGTGACAAATCGTCGACCGACGACGCGCGGCCTCTCTTTCTGCCGGGGGTCGAAGCAGCCGCACCGGCCCAACGGCAATCGGACGAGGAATGCCCCCGCAGAGAATGTTAGATGGAGGTGCACGACAAGCAGTTTCCACGTTGTTATATTCATTTACGGCGCTTTAAATCGGCCAATTACGCAATTCGCGCTCCTATTTCTTGTAATGAAATAAACGCTGTCGGGGCCGAAATGGGCCCGGCAGACGGACGTCCGACAATTGGTTCGGCGTTATAACTGTCGCATCGGCGTTCGAAGGCGAGTGGCACTTAGCGACATTTCGTTCCTCAGTGCTGATCGCTTCGATACTTTTCGTGATTCAGTACTGTCAGAAAAAAAAAGAAAGAAGTAATAATTGGGGCTGCCGGCGAAAAGCTGGATCACAGTTTACCCTAACTGAATTCGCGTAGGCCCTGGCGGGTATGCCCCATTTCTGCTCGACTTTTGAAGGTTTGCCACGCAGCAAGTTGCAGTGATGTTTCATTGAGTTACTGATATTAGGAACCTCGCCATGTTGCAAAACTGTCGCTCTTTACAGCCTTGATTCTTGCCCTATAGCGTAAGGATACAAGGTCAGGAATACGAAAGAACAGTACAGAAAGAGGGAATTGCGCATGTTCGTGTTTGTATCCATGTCCTTGTACCGTCGGGGAATGCGCAAGAATCAGAAGATTCTCGCCAACTAGCCGAGTTTCAAGCATAGTTGTCTCTTACTGCCATTCTGGGATCTCTATGGTCTCTATTTCGTCTCCTGCAAGCTTCCCTGTTATTGAATTACTGCAGACAAATTTACGTGATGAACACAGCTTGCTACGCCTCCTCATGAAATGTCACGAATAATAATCTGCACTTTTCACAGTTCACACTGTCCGGTAGATTGACAATCTGTCAACGTGCATGGACCGCCGATTTATCGCCACTGTAAATCGTACGCTCTCGGCACTGCATTTATCGGTAACTGGTGCAATTCATTGTCCAAGCATTAACAGTAACAACAAGAAGTCCAAAGTATAGTGGGGCGTCGACAAAATGAGACACGGGGAAAATACGTCATTTTGAACTAACCGCTTCCTATCTTCTAACTGCGCCATCTAAATGGCGTGAGATTTTCCCTACAGGTGTCCCTTCCTAACCGCCTTGCTTGACTAGAAAATTGTCGTGATCGGGGCATGGAAGTTAGACGAAAAATTGGTGGCGCATCCATCCTTTAGAGATGCTTGACGACTTGAATGCTATTAGCAATCGATCTGATGGCTTAGTGTCTAATTGTTGATGATATGCTTCATATAATGATGATGCAGTTGGCACAAACCCACTGACACATACCCGTGACCCAAGCTAGCATCAAAGAGGTTCATTAAAGAGCACCACACACCCAGTGTTACAAAACCAAAAAAACCCAAGTTGTTCCAACGGTTGGTTTTGAACCCATATCCCTCAGCACAGCAACTACCCATTTGACAATGGACTATACCTATAGCGACCCAAGGGAAAGAGGCTATAGTTGCAGACAGAACTACATACCCGCAACTGGGTGAAGTTCCCAAAGAATGATAATAGCATTAAAAAACTCGGACTATGTGCCCATGAGTCGAAGGCCCTCCAAGAAGGGCGACAAATCAGCTCACCTAATGTTTTGAGCGAGTACACCGCAGTCCCACTACTGGTATATTCAATCAACGAAAGTCTTCGTTTTATTTCGTCCCTTCACTATAGCTACACTTTCACGAAGGTTTTTTCTCGGTGCGCGACGGTCTTGACATTCACCATGGTAAAATTATTTTAATAAGTTGAGTGAGTTTTGGGGAAAATGCGCCAAGGAAGGCTTCGTGAGCCCTACTATCATTTTTATGGAGTTCATTGCTAGTGGCTGCTCTATGCCCTACCCGTTCTTGTCTAGGACGGTACGGGCGTATGAAAAAAAAAGACATCCACTGCTGCTTCCGCCGAAAATGACATGCGATGAGTACAAGAAGCTGTCCATCAGCGGACACATTTTATTCGAACTGCGACAGAATTAAGCTGTTATTACACCGCAGATACTTTCGGAAGTACATATCGAGCCTATTGAAAGTGATAAAAGCTTCCACGAAATTTCTCCAGTGCCAAAATTAATAAAAGCTACTGCAAAGAATGCAGAGGTGAGCACAATTTTCCCTGCCTCTCCCTACAAGGCCCCTTTGTTGGCAGAGGGTTTCTCGCTCACCAAGAAAAATAGAAATCGAAGAAAGCTTAAGGAAACGAGGGCGCAAGCAACCATTCGGTGCACAAGCGTGTGAAGAAAACGTGTTCTGCCAGCCACACGGCTCGCACCAAACGGCACTGGCAGTGCCCTGGTATGCAAGTTGTGGATGCTCTGTATGAATTCAGTGCACAAGCTGCAGCGAGTGCATCCATGAATCCTGCTTGGGGGTCACGTGGACTACGTATACACATGCCTTCCTCACTTGCAAGCAACGAATTTTGTTATTTTTAGGGGTTGTCTCATTTTGCCCATGCACTCTATACCTGTCTCATTTTGCCTCGGGGTCGGGGCAAAATAAAAAGTCTCTGACTTCTTAAAACTAACTTTTATGGAATACTTATGCTAATTGCAGCGCCATAATTTTTGCTCGCAAAGAATTCAAGCGCCCAAGGAACAATCTGATCGCATTTTTCTACAATTCTCATTTTAAACGAAAAAGTCAGCGCCGATATGAAAATTGCTGTCTCATTCTGCCGAGCCTTATACCCTAACGTTCCTCCAGCTGCTTAAATTTAGTTCCAGGTACTGCTCCTAAGTGCGAACATGTTGAAACTTTATTTCCCTTGTTTGTGAAACTGTAATCAGGTCACGCTGCTCTTGCGAAGCCGCAAGCAAAATTCAACCCTGTGTGACGGGCGTGACAGTATAATCATGGAAAGCTGTGGGCGTTCGTGAAAACTGCCTGTCAACAGGGACGCCCTCACTTTGGCTCACGTTGTCCATCACTGAACAATTTGTCGTTTGCGGAGAATCCGGCGACATAACAGTTTCCAACATCTCGAATTACATCCAAATCAATCAATCAATCGATTAAAAATTTCCCTGGATGTCATTACGTCTTTTGGAAACGGGGATGCTTTGTCATAAAGCACAGTGCAAGTCCACGTGCTACTAAGCGCGAATGTAGCGACATGCGGACACTTCGTTGACAGCGACTTATGGCCAGCCTATCTCATTCATCGAGAGCTGAAGAATAAGCCTTAATTCTCGAGTTCGAAAGCTCCCTAACTTCCAAGTTTCCGCTACATGATTGATGACGTGCAGAATTGCTCAACGAAAAACAATACAGGGCGTATATTTTGCCGACGTGAGCGGAAATAATTATCGTTGCCGCCCCAATTATTTCAGCGATAGTTCTCCACCCAACTGCAACAAAGAAACACTGGCAATGTCAGAACTCCTATTACTTTCCTTGCTTTTTTTTTTTTGCGAGTGTTTCAGATATACATTTTTGCACAGGAAGTTCTTCTGCTAAGGTGGACGATTGATGCTGTTGCGGAAAATGATAGATTTGAGACCAATAAACAAAAGGTATATGGGGCCAGCCCCGCCCAAGGTGACTGGGGTCATCGGCTATAATTATTCTCGCGCCAGTGCACACGAAATGCGAACGTCAATACATTTCAGCAATACGGTTGGCTATTTGTGCCTTAGCAAGGCCATGGATAGCTGTGTGTCTGAGCCGAAGGTTCCAGCTAAGCGGGGGTCACTCTGTCTTGAGAATTGTGCAAGTTAAACAGCAGGCGAAAGGGTAAGAAAGGAAGGAGGAAAGGACTAATAAAGGAAGCACGAACGCACCCGCCCTGCTCTGCACCCCCCCCCCCCCCTCCAAGCACACACACATACACACGGGTCTATCATTCTGCCCAACTGCCCAACTGCAGTACTTCAGTGTACCTACAGTGTACCTACAGTGTACTACTGCTACTATTATTACTACTACTACTACTACTACTACTACTACTACTACTACTACTACTACTACTACTACTACTACTACTGCTGCTACTACTTCTACTACTACTGCTACTACTACTACTACTACTACTACTACTACTACTACTACTACTACTACTACTACTACTACTACTACTACTCCAGTGCAGACCCGTGACGACACGAAGGAACCAGCCGAATGTACACTGCTCCCTCAATTAACAGGTCTTGTACAGAACAAACTTTCCAACGTCAACGTATCCACCGTCATGTTGGAATATCCTTAAAACGTGAGAAAAAACAGAAGTCGTATTTGTCTACCCGGGTCTATAGGAGCAGTGCACTTCGCAGTGTGAATATTGTCAAATTCACCATTTTGTCAGCTCTCATTGGTCCAGAAGGCTGCTGCGGCCGGGAAAGTTACAACGGCCTCTCTGATTGGCTCAAATTTAACAATATGGCGGAATTTGACAATGTCCAATACAGCACCCCCGCCGTGGACTTGCCGCGGAGGAATTCAATCTCAGGCAGTCTCGTCCACTAGCTTCGTTGGTTTGATTATTATTTGGTTTGAGTACATATAACACAAGGACACGAAGGAAATAGGGAGGGAGCAAGCTGACAACTGCCACCGAGAGGGGCACAACTAGCTTCGTTATTCGCTGGTTACAAAGCATATACTAGTCGTCTCGTGCATGGGCGCGACATAACACATAGGTGTATGCTTGCCGCTTCTTTGCCGCGAATAGCTCGCGCAGTAGTTTTGGCGTTTGCGGTTCGTCCCACCGCCGCAACACAACAACGTCGGCGACACGCGTGACTGCCTCATATACCATGGCTGTGCGCCAGAATGCGGCTACTAGATAGGTACCTAAAGTGGTCGCCTCATGCTGTATCAGGCACCATTCAATGCAGCAGATATGCAATCTCTTCGAGCAAATTTGTTTTCCACAGTCATTTTGTATCAACTTTAGCTGTGGCTTTAGCTGCTTTTTCTTCCTGAGCTGTCGAAACACCAATGTACAGTCCCACTAGCGAACTGAGATGTCTCAACAATCTGCTCCCATAAACGAGAGTATACATTTCTTTCGTTTCTTTTCTTTTTTTTTTTTTTTTTCAAGCAAGACAGGACACAAGCTGCCTTTCTAAAGCACCTTAGCAAACCTGAAACATTACGTCAGCTTCATTGTACTTGCGCTGATTCCAAACTCATCCTGGGTTTTTCTGTGAGCAGGACCGACAGCGGCAGCTTAACCTCGGGTCCTCTGTTTTTAAATCTTTCGGATATACGACGACGAAGTGACACGAATTAAGCGGTGGTGGTTGCGCTGTTGCATATGGGATACGCACAGCGCGTGGAGAGAAAAAAAGCGCGGTAGCAGCAGTCGTCCAATAGCTCTCAGTTGCGTTAACGTGCGAGAAGAAAACGCGACACTTCCTTTCTAAATGTACGCGCGGTCCCCACCGGAACACTATACATTCTTCGCACACTAATCTGGAAATCCTCTCGTCCCCAATTCGTCAAATTATATGTTCCTATCTGCATTTAAGCACCGGCAGCGCTAGATGGAGTGCTCGGCGTCGCCAACTTCACTGCATGCAGCCTGTGCAGAGAGGATCATTAGCGCGTCTAGTCTGGAAACCACACGCTGCAGGTATAAGAGCTGATCCTGTCCGGTTATACTGTGCATAGGAGCATGTCTTAATTGTAATTGCGGCTGAGCCCTTTACTAAAAATGTTCAATATTATATATATATATATATATATATATATATATATATATATTCATGTCGCCCCTATTGAAAATGAAGAACCATGTGATATTTAAGGGGATCATTCGCCGCGGTAGCGTAGCGCCCATGTAGTTGGGCTGCTATAGGCTCGAGGTCGCACGTCTGCCGCTCTAGCCCAGCAGAACAACGTCATAGCCAATAAACTAACGCAGCGGCTGAGCCCCTTAGATTTCACGTGGTTCTCGTGGTAGATTTCAGAGGCAGTGAAAGAGAACTCGATTGTACTCGATGGGGGCTTTTCGTTTTACAAGCCTAGGAAGGCGACGTGCGACAGATTCTATGAAAAACTTTGAAAAGATAGTAATAATAACTTGGTAGACGTATAAAAATCCGATCGACTCACGCATCAAAGACAGCGAAGCTGTATAAGGGATCTCTCACATAGTTCAGAAGTCTTAACGGTCCCGTTTACCACTGTCCAAAATCTACCCAAGTATACTCATGTGCTTCACTACATCAGAGCTTGGTGATTCTATACTATCCGCTATATCCGACGCACGGATACCGTTATCGAAGTGCCCCTTAACAGTCTCGAGTGCTAAATGTCCCAGCCTCGATAGGGCAATAGGTACGAACTCTCTCCACAATTTCAATAGGCACGAATTCTCCCGTCAAAACTTTCGCGGCACCGTGCAACATACAAGGCATGCCGCGGTTGCGATCGGTCAAGTATATATAACGAAAGACGCCGCCAACAGGGCGCTTACGCGAGAGTGAGCACTCAAGGCCGGAAGCAGCGTTCCCACTCCGAGACCTGTTATTTGGTATCGCGCGAGATGGACGCACCGCTGGCCGCGCCGCCCATTGTCTTCTGACGCGCCGCGGACACCGCCGATTAACCTTGGCGGCACGTCATGCGTGCTCAGGCAGAAAGGCGATTAGAGTGTCGCGCGCGCTGGACCTTGTCCGCCATGCGAAACTGTCCGATCGGTTTCAGCTCGCAGAGCTTGAAAGAAACGCGGTGAGGGAACGTATGGTGAAAGCAATGATCGAGCCGACAACTTTCCAGGTTTCCTCCCTTAGGTGTAGAGCTTTTTTGGCGCTTTTGTTTTGTATTTAAAAAGCATGAAATGATTTTAGCTCCCGTTGTCAGCGACCTTCAAGTGACCTCGAGCCAAAAGCCAGAGCCGTTATCCGGGCGCTCAAACGAGAACATCCGGGCATCGTTGAGAGAACAAAACGAGATGATCCGGGCAACCATTCAAAAATTAAGGAAATGCAGTCTCTGACCCCCAACCATTTGTACAGGACCGAATTACATATACGCTAGTTAGTGCCCAAACAACTTACAAAAAATATTGCTTCCGAGTCTTTCCTAATGTTTGTTCACAATGTCGCTCAAGCTGTAACTTTTAGTATGCTGAAGTTTTATTTGTCATTTTGATAGCGACGTTCAAAGGGCAGATACAGGGCACCATACACTTGATTGTCATCTTTTGGCGCTGAGACATGGTTGCCTGTGCTCTTTTGAACGCCAGCGGTCCGTGAGTTCCGCGGCGCGGGTTTTGCGTCACCTCGAGAGATGGCGCCACGCTGCATGGCGCCTCCTTAAGCCGGTTTTCTTCTTCTAGCTGGGTAGCATTCATATATGGACCAGTGCAAAGTATGGCACGCTGCTGTGTGGTGCGGTGTGGTATGGTGAGGTGTGCCGTTGCGAAAATGCACTACACCCATTTTAAGGTTGTGGCTGGTATCATCTCCAACCAATCTGCTTTGCCGGTAGCCATTTCATGCTTACATCTACTTTCGATTACGGGAGAACCAGCAATTTTTTTCATCCTTGCGCTGATACCAACCAATCTGGACCCGTATTCACAAAAAACTCTTACGCTAGAGAACACTTCAACATATCCTGATGCAGCACACATCATCAGCGAACGCGCCGTCGGCCAGTGGCAAGATAACTTCAGAACGAAAAGCTTTGTGAAATCGGATCACTTGTCGAAATTATAATGATCGCTGCTAACTGCGCTTCCGCTAGCGATTAATCGTGCTGTGGCGGAAGAAATATTTCCAATTTGTTGACAATTCTCACAGTGTCCATTATATATAGATACAGCAAATGCACAAATTACGATGCAGTGAAGTTACCCGGCAGGCGCTTAGTCTGTCTTCATTTACGCATTTCCGCTGTGACTGAATAGCATGCAATGCCTCCCGTATTGACGCATCCATCAACTATAGCACACTTGTGTATGCGTTAGCACCGGTAAGTTGGCCCGGTCGCAAACTAGAAAAAGGAGTCGCCATCAGAAATCCGCTATGCTAAGTTCAAGCCATTGCTTAGAGTTTCCATATCGTGGGACTGTCACATTCCGGAAGGTGAGGTAACCGTGAACTGAGCATCGTCTCGTTTGCTGCCTATGTTGATTCGCTTTCAAGGTCACGTCATTTCAACGTAAGTAAAGCTTTCTCGATTTAGGTTCTGATATGCATTTTTTGTGTAAGAGTGGGGTTGAAGATTAATATGCAGAAGACAAAGACAATGTTCAATAGCCTGGCAAGGGAACAAGAATTCAGGATCGCCAGTCAGCCTCTAGAGTCTACAAAGGAGTACGTTTATCTAGGTCAATTACTCACAGGGAACCCTGATCATGAGAAGGAAATTTACAGAAGAATAAAATTGGGTTGGAGTTACCAAAGCAAGCATTACCAAATCCTGATGGGAGCTTACCACTGTCGTTGAAAAGAAAGAATGTACAATCATTGCATTCTACCGCGACTAACATATGGGGCAGAAACTTGGTGGTTAACAAAGAAGCTCGAGAACCAGTTAAGGACCGCACAAAGAGCGATAGAACGAAAAATGTTAGGCCTAACGTTAAGAGACAGGAAGAGAGCGGTGTGGATCAGAGAGCAAACGGTGATAGCCGATATTCTAGTTGACATTACGCGGAAAAAAATGGAGCTGGGCAGGTCATGTAATTCGTAGTATGGATAACCGGTGGACTATTAGAGTTACAGAATGGATATCAAGAGAAGGGGAGCGCAGTCGAGGACGGCAGAAAACAAGGTCGGGTGATGAAGTTAGGAAATTTACAGGCGCAAGTTGGAATCAGCTAGCGCAAGACAGGAGTAATTGGAAATCGCAGGGAGAGGCCTTCGTCCTGCAGTGGAGATAAATATAGGCTGATGATGATGGTGATGATGATGATAATGATGATGTATTTGTTATTGAGCTGACACGCCGTCGCAGTAGGTTTCAAGCAGCATAGAAACCGCAAGGCGTGCTCTCTATTCGACATCACATTTCTGCCATAACTTCGTAGACTACAGGAAGCTGAACAGCTTCTTCGTTCACGCCACATAATATGTTTTTTTCATGCCGCTAGCGACTCCCAACAACGAACAGACAAATATTCTAGCAAAAGAGTCCAATGCATTCGCCGAAGTGAATAAAAAATTGTGTAACGACAAGAGAATATGCTCAAAACTAAGCTGTCGAATGAGTCACTCCATTCAGAATGAAAAGGTGATGCGAATGAAAGCCGATACTGTTGGTCCCACAGTGTGGAGCCATCGCTATTTATTTTCGTTCAGCAGGCCTCGAGTTTTCTTCCTAAGTATCGGCTCCCTTTGAAATGAGACATACGTTCTGGTGCAACTCATGCGTCTTGACTCCTGTTCTGCTTCCCCACAATAGCGAGAGCAACATGCTGCGGCGTCAACGACCGCGTACGACCTCCGAGGACCAAGATGCATTCAGGCCCGCACAGCCCGTGAACTGGTCAAAGGGCGAGGCTCACGCATGGAACACGAACAGACGCAACCCTACGCCGAGCGCGCGGAAGGCTGGCCAAGGAACAGAACGGCAGGAGGCCAAAGCCCGGCGCACATTACCCGTAAAGCTACAAATCGACAAAAACTTTTCCCAGCTGGCTGAAAAAAAGAAGTGTAAGTTTGTGATATGAGCAGGTAGGTGCGTAACGGTGAGTTAACGAGTGAGTAATTAGCGAGTAAGACGGCTAGTAGTGGCTAAGTGTGTCAGTAAGTAGCGAGTAATCGGCTAGGCGAGTGTAATGAGTGAGTCAACGAATCTGTGATTAAATGAGTACATTGTTAGCGGGTGAGTGACTGTGCAAATACTGAGCGAGTGAGTAGCGAGAGAGAGAGTCATCGACTGGACAGTGAAGGAGAGAACGAGGAGTGGTCTTCGCACAAGGCATCTCATGCATGAGCGAACATCGTTTAAAGTCCACGTCACCTGAAAACGTATACATAGATATACATAGTGAAATTTTTCATCTACGCTAGTACTACGTGCATGTAAGGTGCCAGTGTTTTATTAATGTCTTCCAGCTTTACCTATTCGTCATTCACTCCTTGCTCAGCTTGCTGGTGTTAAGTTCTTAAACTAGTAATGCCTTGCTATACGTCTTCTGAGCATGTCATATATTTCTGCCTGCCACCGCAGGCATCGGGCCATTGTCTTCTTACAAATGAAGCACTCAACACTTCTCATTAACACGCCAAATCGTCCCAGTCCTCCCTTTTAAATTTGGCACCAGTTTCACTAACCGTTCTCATTGAACGCAGTCGTTCCCGGATAGTTGCCACGCCTCCCTCCAGCGAGACACTCGTGGACCGAGCTTCGTCATAAAACTGACGTATCAGCAGTCGAATCTGTCTTTACTGTATAGGCTCGTCATCACCGTTGAACCAGTTCCTAATGCATGTATCTTGTGGCCCATGTCTTTCTTTGGACGATGTACGCCACAACTACTAAAATATCCATTACATATGGCATAAAATGAGCATTGAGCGGAAGACGAAAATACGTGAAAGAAAGAAGAGATGGCCTCGCCTTGTGCGCTGTGCTTATTCTATGCCACGGATTATCAACTCGCCATAGCTTACATGTGTTTACACAAAGTGGCTGTTATGGAAGGATAGCCTGAAAACTACGGAGGTGGAAAACACTCGAACCAAAGTTCAAAAAGTAATCGACACCATTCACCGTACTTGCAGGAGAGTGCGCGCACAATATGTCACGCGGTCGACTTGGGTCCGCAGGCGTTGCTGCATTTCGTAAAACTCGGTCACGCAGACACGTTGTCGCTTCATCAAGCGCCCCTTTTCGGCGCCAGATGAGAATCACACTCACATCATGAAGATAGGATCCAGACCAAATTGAAATCCCAGACAGGTCGAAGTAGACGGCTCAATCAGAACCACACGCGATGCGCTTTACCTACGCATCGCACATTCCGCAAGAGAGGCCAAGTAATCGCAGCGCACGTTTATCTACATTTCTTCGTTGCCTAAAGAGACAAAACGTGCTTAATCGAGACGCCCGATCGCCTCGTGATCTGCTTCAGAATAGGAGAAGTCGACGCTTCGGCGCTTCAGAAGGTCAGACCTCCGTCAAATTGATCTGCCTCGTTCGAGGCAAGGCTACGCGCCGGCACATGAGACGGTAAACTTCAATGAGCTGCCCTTGTCCAATTGCCGCATTTCCTCGAATGTCCCTACACCAGCCCACGCCCAGTCCTGCCCTCCACCATCTCATCTTCTCAGGACGACAAAAAAGCGCGGAAAAAATTTAGAAAGAAAACAGTGCTGTGTCTGCGTCTCTTCCCTGTTCCGTTAGTGCGCGCCCTCGTAACCCCGAGCACGTAACCCCTCGAGCAATACAAAACGCAACACCCAAATTGCTTTCAAGAGGCTGCAGCGACTTCACGTACAGCCTCGCACGAAGGCATTCGTTACACATTAACATGTCACAATCTAATCCACGCATCACGAGTAATCGTTGCTTAAAAACGAAATCGGCGTTTTCTGCCATATTGTTCACGACTGTACCGACTAGCACAAGAGCAAGCTCTCTTGACAAAAACATTTATTGCGCACGAATTATAAGCCCGCCTTTTGCTTTTGAATGCAGAACAATAAAGCGGTGATGAGGCCGAAGGGGAGATGTGCGGTGTTTAATGGCACAAGGGCCAGCTATGACCAAAGAGCGCCATGGCACATGGCTATATGAATTGTCTATTATGTATGAAATTATTAAATGAGTGGAAAATGGTAGATGTACCATGGCTGTATAAGGGGCTAAAAACAATTCGGTGTAAATCGCGTAAAATACATGAGTAATAAAGCAATGAAAGTGGCTAATTATGTGTGCTATGAGCATAAAAGTTTCGTTAGGAAGAGATGACATAATAAGACGTATACAATAACACTCCGTTCGAAGGGGTGAGCCCGGCGTTGAGTAGCTGTAAATGAGTGTACAGTGAAGGGTATTGTTTCTATTCCATTTCAAAAGGACGTTGAACTGCTTCGTTTACCCCTCAACTCTGAGGAAAAACTGATACTCCTTGCTCGGAATTCGTCACAATGTTCCCATTGCTTCGAATCCAAGCACCCTCTGCCAGTTCCGTCATTACTGGGCATGGAAGAAGGCGAGAGGGTATACATTCGAGCGCATATGGTATATTCTCTTTGAGCTTCGCCCGGAGGTAATCGTAGGGAAACGGGGCTGCGTAGGTTGGGTGGAGGGGGGGAACCGTGGTGAGCGTCGTAAACGTCACTTTCGGCCGTGCGCGAGCGAGGCACGCGCGAGATGGACGACCACCGCGGCGCCACATCGAGGGAGAAATCGCGTCTCGGCTGTGGCGGCATCGGCATCGGCCGCACTGCAGGGCTCGCGACGTGGGGGGGCCCTGGCAGCGCCTGCGTCTTGCGACACCAACGCTCGCGCCGCTGCGACGGGGACGCGTGCGAGCCGCGTGAGCCGGCGCGTCGTCTTCCAGCTCCACTCGGCGTCGTCCTACTCACCGAGTTTCACTTAGCTCTTTCGCCTTCTTTTTACTATTTCGCTAGCTTCCTTCGTTCCTTTTCTATAGCGCCATCATTTCGTTTCATCTTTTTTTTTTTTCTCACGCTATCGCCCCTCACTCCATCTTCATCTTTTTTTTTTTTTTCTACCATCTTCCTCCTATGACAATGAGCGTCACAGGAGACAGACCACTTCCTGCCTTTGTCATGGAACGACAAGCGGAAGCAAGGTGAAAGTAACACAAATGACCCCTCCCCGTCAGTTCTGCTTTCTTTCTCTTCCTCTGAAGCACTGCGCGGAAAAGAACAAAAGACGGCGGACGGCGAGGGGTTGTACATCAAACTGCTCTTCGTGATGACGCATTGATATAACGCTGATTTTACAGTGACGGCATTGATAGCAGCCTCTTCGTGGCAACTGCCGCACCAATACATAGTCTTCCGTTTTCAGTAATATGGTCGCTTCACCTGAAACGCTGGTCAGTTCGGAGTCTTTAACGACCCAATAACGCTATTCTGCTGTCGAGAACATCGTGACTTTTATTATCGTGCTACTTATGCAAAAAAATTAAATTAAATGAATACCCTGTTACTTAGTTACCGCGATGGCCTTACACAAATTTCTGGGTCCCATTATGTGGGCTCAGTCCTTGTGCGTTACAAGTATGCTGAGCCCATTCATCTCCTAACGGCATGGTCATTTGGCATGGTCATTTGGCATGGCCATTTAATATTGTCTCCCGATGCGCGTACACGTGTATGTGCGTACACATGAATGTGCACACACACAGACGCACACGCTGTACGTACTTCGAGCCTAAGCGCGGGATCAAATGATTGACGGGGTTTACCTTCCAGAAGCAACGCAGGGTTCTTAAGAGACTTCGTAGTAGAAGGCTGCATAAGCGTACGCGTTTGGGCTGGTTCGTTCATGACTTCAGCAGAAACAGCACAAAATAGCAGTACTTGAGAAAAGAACAAGAAGGCTGCATATTGATTTCGACCAATTGCAAGGGGTTCTGTAAGATGCACCCATGGCACGGTTACGCTTTCACTTCTGCATACCCTGTTCCCATTGCAATGCGGCCATCGCGGCAGGGATTCAAACCCGCGGTCTCGCCCTCAGTAGCAGAACACCAAAGCAAATGAGCGCCCGCGGCGGGCACAGCTAAGAGGGGAGACAACAGTACGGTGGAAACGGTACATTCGTCAGAAATTATTCCTTTGACAAGTATAAAAATGACAATTCAAATTACTTGTATATGAAACAGACTCCGACCAGTATATATATATATATATATATATATATATATATATATATATATATATATATATATATATATGTGTGTGTGTGTGTGTGTGTGTGTGTGTGTGTGTGTGTGTGTGTGTGTTGTGTGTGTGTGCGCGTGTGCGCGTGTGCGTGTGTGTGTGTGTGTGTGTGTGTGTGTGTGTGTGTGTGTGTGTGTGTGTGTGTGTGTGTGTGTGTGTGTGTGTGTGTGTGTGTGTGTGTGTGTTGGCGCCTACAGGTTGGGCATAGGGAGGGGATCAGGGCAGACAGAACCTAGGACAAGGAGGAGTGCATTCAATTGAGGCAAAGGCCATGGTGTTGACATAATAGGCTAAAACGCGGCAATCAAGTAAATTTGTTAAAGAGAATATAAAGTTTGACGTTGTGTTGAAGCATATAGGACCTATAGTATGCTTCCTAGATCTAGTGGTTCTTGGGAAGCAAGAGCCCATTCTACTTAAATTACAAACAATTTCGCCTCTGTAAACTCGAAATTGCAACAAAATGTGTTCCACGGTTTCTGACGCCGCGCAGTTCTCACTATAAATGTTGGTGGTCAATTCAATGCGGCACAGGTAGCCATTGGTGAATGCGGCTGATGGGGAAGCTGACGGAGAAGTCTTCATTTTAAGACGGGGTCAATTAAGTGGAGAAAGTGGTGGTGATGAAGCGACACGACTCCACGGGCGATTGCCTTTCGCGTGCACGGGCGCATTTCATTGTCATAGCTGATGCGTCAGATTTCGCTATAAACGAAAACGTCGTACGTAAGCTGTCGTACTTCGAGCTGTCTGAGCAATGTCCCACTTATTTTGCAGGAGCCTCGTATAGAAAGACGTCAATGTCCTCCACGACCAATTTTCTAAATATTCAAGAGCACTGTCGCCCTCTGGTCATTCACCTCAACATTGAGCACTGGCTGATAATGAATGAACGATATTCATTAATCGGTTACAACCTAAGAAGCTCCTAATGTATTCTTAGGCTGACAGCGAGTACAAAATTTACCAAAGTAACTGCTGACGACCCGAAGAATATGCACAAGGATGTCACGAATGCCTCTGTATGCACGAGTGGCCTCAACGTCGCCAAGCAACGAATAGTATAAACAAATATGCGCACATTTTCCTACGCGAGACTTTCACAACATTTAGCACTCATCCTAATGAGACTATAGATAGAAGGGCACTATATAGGGACCAATATTAAGCATGGACGCATTAGGTAATTATACGTTATTTAAAATAAATTCTGGGGTTTTACATGCCGAAAATGAGTCATGATTATAAGGCACACCGTAGTGCGGAGGACCCCAAGTTAATTTAGACCACCTGGGGTTCGTTATAACGTGCACCTAAATCTATAGTACACGAGCGTGTTTTGTACTTCGCCCCCCTTTCGAAAATTCGGCCAACTCGGACGGCGGATCTAATCCGTAACCTCGAGCTCAGCAGCACAACACCATACGGCAACCGGACTACCACGGCGTGTAGTTAATTATGTTTCAGCGATAGTATAAGAAGTCTCACTTAGCATAACAGGACGCTTGATAAAGCTAGAAAATGCACGAAAGCGCGATAATACGGGTGTTCACGCCGACGTGAAGTTCGCCTATATCAGCTCGACGTGCCGTCAGGGCATTAATTAGACAGCGTCTATACTAGGGCCTGCTTAACTGCTCACCAGTCAGAAAAAAAAAAAAAAAAAGAGGGGGGGGGGGGGGGGGGATTACACAGCGTTCGAAAGGAACCAAACACAATCTAGCAAGTTTCGGAAACTTCTGCTGCGCAAAACGGCCCAATTTGAATACATTGAAACCAGTGGCATGACACTGATGCGCTGGCGCTGTGGTTTGGGAGAGAAATAAAAAAAAATAAACTTTCGTGGGCTTTCATTTTCGCCAGTAATAATCTACATTTCTCAGGCAAAACGAAAAAAAAATTAAGATAGAGCTTCGAAAACAAATACTTTGCAAGCGAGAACTTGGTAAGTATTGTTCTTCACCTTACATTTAAATATCTGCTCTGATATAAGTGGGTTTCTGTGGAAAGACTGAGGCAGAATATACCTCGGGTACTCCGCCTCTCCCTGTTGTACGTGCAGCAAGAAAAAAAATCAATTATTTAAGAACCAGCAGACTTCAGCGATTTCTCTGGCGCTGAAGTAATTTTCTGCGCAAGACGTCGTCCTCGTCTTTCCCGCTGTGGCCTCCGAGATGCATGTATACAGACACCACCACTGAAGACTGTGCGACGCGCAATACATGCACAAATTACAAATCGGGAGCGCTAAACGATAACCCAGTAGTTAGCACGCCCGGCTTCTATATTTGCCGCAGTGAGATACGAGTTCGATTTTCAGTGGCGGTATAGAGCGCAAGGTTGTATTTTGAGCGCTTTCATTGGCTAACCTCCGACTGCCCTCCGCGAGACGCCCTCTATAAACATCTAACTGCTGTCCACACCGCCACACAAACGTGGGACACACTTCATAGTTTTAACCGTTGGCGCAGGAGAGATATCCCACGCACTAACACGGATGGAAGGTCCAAACACGCAGCCCATTTCAAGCTCAGCCAGCTCTGCCATCTGGACAAATCGGATCTCTGATACTAAAAAGTGTTTTGAGAAGAAGTGTCGAAATGCACCCTAGTTGGTACATAATTTACAGGAAAAACCAGCCAAAAAGACGATGGACAATAGAAAGTAATTCCCACCAGATCGCAGAGTCGGACCAGTTCAAATTCGATCAGTGTGAATCAGCGAGCCGATCAATGTGAATTCCATTCTCCTGTCCTTCGTCATTTTGGCTGGTTTTTTCCTGTAAATGCTTTGAGAAGATAATTGTGTTGCAGCTGAGCGGGGCTGGAAAGCACAGACAAATTTAGCCGAAGAAACACGTGATAAAAAAAAAAGAATGCGAAAGGTATAGATATCCGGCTTTCGCACTCGGGCCGCTAGCGACTGCTGCTCTGCGCAGTCAAAACAGGAATCACGCGCAAGCGAACTCGAGTATGCGAGAACGTGACATTTCACGTGGCTGAGGATAGGTAACCTCTACGCAGTTGGCTGGCGCCATTCTCTCAGCGAGAGAAACTCAACACGGGCAGCACGTGAGTTGCGCATTCAACGTGACTGATCGATTCGCCGAGTAATGTCGCTCAGTCCGGCTTTTGGTTACTAGGATTACAGAATTTCGTTGGTAGGATTTAGTTAGTAATATTAACCTAATGAGATCGTCGCTCACCACGACGAACTGCGCTAGCCACGACACAGGAGAGACACACGGGGCGCGAACTCAGAAAATTATCTTCTATAGGATTCAAGTTCGCGATAGTGTGGCATAGCATTTAGTATCGAAATGCGAATAAAAACGGGTCAGAACTCAAAAGGGGCTAAAAAAAGAAAAAAAAAGACTCAAAACGCGATAAAATGTAAATTTTGGTGTACCGATAGTATTTTAGTCCACGAATCTTACTTTGCAAGCCGGTAAAACAACTGGCTCCGGTAACGCCTGCTAAGTATTGCGTTATCCTCTTCAACAGAACACAACGCCACACTTGACATAGACTGCAAGAACAAGAAAAAGAAACAACCAAGTTACAAAGTGCTAACATCGATGTCTCCTTTCGGAAGAATTGACGTGGTTTCTTCTGTAGCGTCCTCACATAATTACACGAACGGCATAATTTTCGTTTGTGTGTATAGTACGTATCATTACATCAGGATGTAGAGCTGGATAAAGAGACTGGACTAAGGCTCTCATCAGCTGTCAAAACTCTCATCAGCGTAATAATAGTGAGCTGTAAGTATACTTCAGTTCTCCAGCACTCATGCCCGTATTACTACAGCTATGAATCATCTAAAAGACCTCCAAAGCGACTAAAATATAGAAAATTGCTTCGGTTTTGAATGCGATGGTCCAGAAGGTTTCGTAACAAAGCGAAAGCACGACAATGATCCACTTTGTCCATCGCTTTCCTCGCTGAAATATTTCTTCTCTTTATTCATTTTCTTTTAATTTCCTCGAACTAGCGCCAATCATCACTGACAAGCTTCCACATAATTGTGCGTGTGCATGTATCGCAATTCGTAGTTCATCACTTTAGTGTTGGCCACCCCAAGTCATTCCTCCAAACCTTCTTCAGCTGCTGCCAAAGTAACTTTCACTGTAAAGCCAGCCATACTCAATAACACGGTGCATAATTCCCGACAACTGCTTTTAAAAACTTAATTATTTGAAGAAGAAATTGGATTATGGAAGTTAGAGCCCCAAAGCAATACACGGGCTATGAAAGACGGCGGTGAGGCGGACTCCTGATTAGTTTAAACCACATGGGCTTCTTTAAAATGCACCTACATCTAGTATTGCAAGTACCCGAGTGTACTTGCAATACGCCCTTGTTAGATGCGGCCGTCGCGCCAGGGAATCGAACTCGCGACCTCATACTAAGCAGAAGAACGCCATGACCGTTGAGCCACAAATCAAGTAACTAATTATTTGGACAACAATCGCCGTTCACTTGCATCGTATACGCTATATCATGCCTTCGTAGTGGTTCTCAGCGACTACTTCGCATCATAATGATCTTCCTGCAAGACAACAATAGGTGCTGCAAGACTGCTCCCGGAACCCTGACCGGGCATCCAAGCGCGTCAAAACAATGGGAACAGCAGCTAAGAAGCACGTCGGTAGCACCCTCCTCACGTATACATGAACTCGGGCTGTCCAAACAACTATAGGTACCACGCATTCGAAATAGCTTCCTCGGCACGACTTGCCTCTGCGAATGAGGACAGCTCTCGTTTGTCGTGCCATACAGACAGAGGCAGCCCGCTGAACATGTAAGCAACGCTGCCGCGTGGCTCACAAGATAAACATGCATACACCACGGCCCTGTAGAAACCCAAGCGTGGCTCGCTTCCAAGGCACGTGCGACACGTTTCGGCTGGGACAACCCAGACGCGCGACCAATGTCTCCAAAACGTTACAAGCTGCGTATAGTCAAGTCCAGCGGCATCTAGTCGCGCCTGTTAAGTGGCAGCAAACGAAAACGTGTGTCCCACGTCTTGACTACGCTATTTCGAGACTACACGACGACGACGACGAAAGCAGTATAAGTCGCGACATGTGTATAGTGATAACAAACAGCAGTTTGCGTGCTCCTACATGGGCTCGGACGTGTGCTGATTGCTCAAGAGACGTCGTGGCCGAGAGAAAGAGAGGCCGGCCGGCCGGACAATCGCGTTAGCATACTTGGTCATGCACCCGCGTCGGGATGGACCGCCGAGGAAGGCAGCGACGCAGGGCCGTCGTCATTAGCATAAACCACGCGCGTGCGCGGTCGTGATACCTTTTCTGGCGTACATCCGCGCTCATATGGTCCGCGGAGGGAGAAAAAGAAAAATGATGGCACATTTCGAGCGCGGCTCGAGCGGCGCGGCGCACTTTGGCCCACGGGGCCGGACCAGGAATTCTTCCGCGCACCGCCAACGATTTCGGGAGTTGAATTAACGCCCCGGCTGCTCCTCCTCCTTCTCCCCCCCCCCCCCCCCCGCCTCATCATATTCAGCGAAGGAAGGCAAGGCAGAGTCCTTCGGAGGCCGTTCAAGGTCGCCACCGTAACGCTCTTTGGTGGTCGGCTTCGACTTAAAGTACGCTCGAACAAGCGAAAAGAATCACGGGAAGGGGAACGGGGGCCTCAGTATGCCCTCGTACCTGTTACAAGGTGTACTCGCTTCGGAACTGTGCGGGCAACGGGAGAGAGAGGGGGGGGGGGATAGGGGAGGACGAGGAGGAGGGAGTGTACCGGAAGAAGAATTCGCTTTCCTTTGTTTTGCTGCTGCGAACAGAACGGGGCGTGAAAGCGAGTGCTGAATGCAAGTCATAAAGAAAATTGGCCGGGGCGGTGGTGGAACTCGGCCTGAAGCCCACCGAAAGCTGCAGCTCCAGGCTCGCTTTAGTTGAGTGCAGCGGGTGGAAAGCTACCTGCAGCCGCTGTTGGCACGGGTACAGAGAGATGGCCGCGGTTCGGTCATCTCCGTATCCCTGCTGCCAGCGTACCAGTAACGTCGACTGCTTATTGATCAGCGATGGCCCATCGGCGATAGCCAAAACACCACCGGGATAGCCTGGTCGGGATGCAAACAGCCCCTGTGTCGACGGGGTGCAGCCTACGCTAACACGTGGCGGTGTAGAATGGCGGGGGAAAAAAACTTAGCTCCCTACAGCAGGCTTCCTCCTGCAGAGCAACCACCTGGTACAATACATGTAGGCGCCGTTGAACAGTAGGAGAAAGATCCTTTACTTGTAACAAAAGGCAGAGAGGTCTGCGCGAGAGAAACTTCTGTTGACAACTACTGTGCAACGGGACAGGAAGGAGATTCAATAAAGAAGAATACTACGGGTGACTGTGAATACGAGGAAGATTTGCTTGGGCATAAGGTCGAACTCAGCAAATGTGCACGGCCTCTAGACAACATCTGCGAGTTAAAACAATTTGTGTAAGCCAGCTAGGCCAGAGCGACCCAGAAGGTTGATGTGCTTCGAAGAGCACGATATGAGTTCCTCCGACAACCGCTGATGGTTAAAATCAACCGAAGAGGCAGCAAACGCTCTTAGTTCATACGTGACACAGGAAAAAAAATGCAGCACACAGCCCAAATCAGCATCTGCATGGAACGAGCGTTCGACGTATATATATGGATATCTGGAGGCGCGACAAAGCATGGTGTCAGCGCGTGCGTTCACATTGTGCTACAAAAACGCTGTAATCCGATCAAAATACGGGGTAAAAACAATCTCGGAAACACGTTAGACTCGGTTGCGCTGCTTTGCCAAAAAATACTCCGGCCATCATCAGTCCGCGCTTTCCGCCCTCTCGCAGAGCTGCACGGAAATGCCGTCGGGGCAAGCATCTCCACCGATGCGCCGCTCGGCCCTTTCTCGCTCCTTCGTCGGATAATTACGGTACGGGATGAGACGGCTCTATAGGGTGGAAGGAGCGCGCCGTTTCGCTCCGTTTGCGAGGTGGCGGTGCGGGCCGCTCGGCTTTTTTTCGAAAGGGTGTGCGCGCAATGCATGGGGCGACCGCCGCCGCCCTGCGAGTCGCCCACACTCGCCGCCGCCGCCGCGGTGCAACAGATGGTCAGGGGGCCCAAAGGATCAACATCCTGGATCGGTCGCGCACACACGCCGCAGCACTCGGTCATGCCCTGCGTGCGTGCTGCGCGGCGCGCGTTCCCAGAATGCAGTAAATATCGCAGTGCAGACGCAGTGTGCAGAGAGGTCTGGACTGAGGTCTATAGGCTGAGCCGACGAACAGGTGAGAAAAGGAGCAGCGCTCGAAACGGCGCACGCTGCAACCGGGCTCGCACAGCCAGATACTCTGATAAACAAAGTGAGGAGAAGGTATAGTTACGAGAGCAATTAAGCGGCAGATGCAGATGGGGGGTCTCGCGAAAGCTATCTATAGCTGCTGTTGAGGACCGCAGCCTGGCTTCGAAACGCCGCGTCAAGAGAATGGGTTGCGCTGGCCCGTGCAACGAGCGACAGGTTGGCGCAGTGGAGCAAAGTTGAAGGTCAGCGAACAGACGTTAACGAAACAGGACGGTTAATAGGAATCGGGTACCGCCGGTCTTGCAGGTATATACGTTACGAAGAAAATGTATTAAGCTCAAGTGAAACCGCACGGGGAGCAGATGCCTCTCCGCAGAGCGTATACTTAACATTTTCGAGGGAGAGGATGGTATACGTTAATGTTTCGGGCAACAAAATTTACGGGGAAGGAACGAAGACTCAAAAAGGTCCACGCCTGCCGCACATAACGGGTTAACGATGCCCTCAGTGCATGGAAACTCGAAAATCTTAACAAAAGTCCGACTAACGGCTTCCGAGTCGACAACGCACGTAGAGCTGTAAATACGGGCAGCGCGAGCTCTCCTAGTGCTGGTTCATTCTAGATGGCTTGAAGGAATTTCTTCTTCTTTTTACATCTACCCCGCTTGCATGAATTGATAACGAGTGTTACAATTACTCTATGCGTGTACGATCGTGACAACGTGGAGCGCCCACGCTTCGTCGAAGCAAGGCAGGCCACATATCGAATCAGCGTAATTAACTCTCGTTTGCTAGTGTTCATATTTCATCAGCATCGTGATAACCTTAGGGCAAACTAGTGGCAACCACACTGAGCATATTTACGACGAACTGTCGATGTGGCGTCGCCTGACGTTGGTGAGCCCCTTTTGCGCAGCGCGATGACTGCATTGTGATAATCACAGGAAAAGTGTACTGGTTCCTTGCGGAGGAAAACGTTCTTCCGTGATTTTCAGCGAACTTCGTGAGTGATTCGGAGATCGTTGACGCAGTTGAAAGGTCAGTAGGACACAGTCCAAACAGCATATGATGCAATAATACAATCTAGCAGTAATACAATCGATACATAATACAATATGACAAAACTCACGTCACCCGCCGTGGTGGCGTAGTGGGTATGGTGTTGGGCTAATACGCCCGAGGTCGCGGGATCGAATCCCGGCCACGGCGGCCGCATTTCGATGGGGGTGAAATTACGAAACGCCCGTGTACCGAGGATTGGGAGCACATTAAACAACCCCAGGTGGTCAAAATTAACCAGGAGTCCCCCACCATGGCGTGCCTCATAATCAAATCGTGGTTTCAGCACGTCAAACTGCAGAACTTATTTTTTTTTTTAATTTTAGAACTCACACCACTTAAAAATCATAGGTTGTATAACAAAACAAAAGGCAGTACCAATACCACCGCTGAAAGCGCCATGCGGCATCTTTCGCGAGCGCAACTCAGCAAAGAAAGTTGGAAAGTGACTAGCCAATCGCGATGCTATAGTTAAAGCAATCCCCGGTGAGATTGACAAAGCGCAATTCCCTGGATTGTACCAAATTTCGTTCGACATGATTACGTTCAACCGAAAACCAGTGGTCAAACAAGCCAGAACTAGCCACCAAGAAAAAGAAAACACGCATCGTATACTCTCTCTTCCGAGAAGAAACGATGCACCTATCCGCCTCAACACCTATCCGCCTTCTCAGCTGCTCCTTCCAGAGCTTAGAGACCCTCTCTTTCAAGTCAGTCGGTGTAATAGCTCCGATCATTTAGGTCCCGACGTCCATTGACAGGTAGCAGCAACCACAACGGCTGAGCATGCAGCCCAACATGCTTGCCCACTCACGCCGGCCGCTAGAAGGACAACTTCAAAGCTCGCGCTTTGGCAGAAGCCAACAGATGAGGTGACAGGATTATCCAACAAAGCGAAAAATATACTTATATGCGTGAAAATCAGAAGTACTTACACTGCCGCCAATAGGTGACTCGGTCGGCAAACTTCGTTCGCGACGGCAGCCGTCTCCGGGAAAGGGTATATATACAGTGTTGCGGCTAAGCATGCAGACACGCACCCTATTAGCTGTTGAGGTGCCCTCTCGCGAGAGGCAGTTACGGCGCTGTACTTTTCTCTTCTCTTTCTTTTCAAGAATCACTCACACCCTTTTCCAAGCGACCTCACGACGGTGACAAACACGGGATGTGTCGGCTTGGCGTGAGAAAAGCTGCGTCGGCGCTCTGCTCATCTTCGGGGAAAGCAGGGGGTTCGTCTGGGACACTTCATGGCGCTGATTGATTAACCCGATTCTTTCCTTGGGTCACTGAACTGAACTAATGGTGTACTGCGGCCTTACGGTGACCTAAATGCGTGTGATAAGCAATTTGCTCGTCTGTAACCGCAAGGTGAAAATATTGACCGAGATTCTGAAGCCTTGAGAAGCTAGTTGGAAGTGTCTTCAACGTGGTTTTCGTGCGGTATCCGTTTGAAAACGTGCTTTGGCGAAGCAGGAACGAGCGCTCGACAGACAGCCTGCCTAAAATAGCCATTCTCGGATGGCTTCTAAAGTTCAGCCGAAACATCCTTCAGGCGCGCCCTACAGATCTAACGAGAATAACTGTAGCCCACTCCCTAGGAGGTCCTGTGCCAAAGATAAACAGTTTGGGCAACACCCACAAGACGAGTTAATCCTAACGAATTACGCAGGAGGAAAAACAAAGCAGACGAGGAATGATACCACCACCAAACTGAACAGTCCGATCGACTTCCCATAAACAAGCCAACGCAAGGGAAACGCGATTTAACGTGTTTTATTCTTGTTTTCTTTAACGACGATATCTTTAGAAGTATTTTAGCAAATTGTTGCGACGTCAGTAGTAAGCTGCACCACCGACCTTTCTTTCTTTCTTTTTTTTTTTTTTATCTCAGGAGGAAGATGTCGCCAGGATATAACTTTTGTGACACACAGGCACCGAACCCGGGTCCACAGCGTGTGGGAGAGCGTGTTTTGTCCTACAGTCTGAGTCATCGTTGCCGCATACGTCGTTGTCATTAGCCCTCCTAACACTATTTTGGACGGCACTTGAAGCTTTTGTTTCATTGATTCTCTACTTCTATTGCACTGTCCTTTCAAAATTTAAGACTACCGTTATAGGCGTATCTGACGTACACGGCTTGGATATTTTTGTATTTTCTTTTTCATTTTCACACGCTGTCTCTCTCTCTTTCTCTCTCTGTTTCTTACTCTCGGTTTCACTAGTATTGGTCATACAGAATCTTTCAGCATCCATGAAATCGGGTCTCGGCTACACATTCAACTAATAGCACTTGTCACGTGCACAGCTGCACGGCGTACGTACCGATTAACTGACGCCCATTTCTTATATGACAGGTGCCATCGTGTCGGCCATCAGCTGCTCGGTATACCTGCCGGAACAGCTTTAATTCGTTGCCGCGCTCTCGACGAACGTTTCGACGCGCGGCCATCAATGCCGCCGCCGGCAAAGTTCGCGAACGCTACGCACGCTTTCCCGACAAGTCAAAGCGCCGATACCGGAGGAAGGGCAAGCGCCGCGTTGTGGAGCCATTCGAAGCCAGCTGGCTATAAGATATATATATATATATATATATATATATATATATATATATATACCTATACAAGCATTCTGATGTGTTACAGGTGCACGCCAGCGAATTCAGTGTTTGACGCCAGGCGCCGACCGTGGCACGAAATAGCCGAGCTCAATCAGCGTCGCTCTACATTTGTCGTGAAGGCCGCTGTCGCGGGGCTCGTTTAATTGGATATTTTTAAAAAGGTGATCCATCGTGCTTTCTCTCGTCGCGTTCTCCGACAGCCGGCGTATTCCTCTTCGTGGTGCTTTAGCAATCAGATGTGAACGTCCCCTGGTTTGGATGCCGCCGCACATGCTGCCCCAATTCTGCTTCTGTTTGCTTTTTCCCAATTAAGACCTGTTAAATCCCAGAAGCTGGAACATATCTCAGCACTTGCCTACTTGGGAAGCACTATTAAACGCGGACTCACTCCAACGTTTTGCTTTAGCCAGCAATAGAAGGTAACGAGTGACAGCTGTTTGTTTATCCATTAGAAAAAGTAAGGAGGAAATTACTGCTGGAGTGTAACTGTCTGTTGCTGAGTCGATAGGATATGGAAAGAGGGTAGCAGAAAGCATAGGATAGGAAGAGAGGAAGAAAACTATTTACAAAACTGTATGCATGGCTCACGAGTAAGTCAAATCATTCGCAAGAAAGGAACAAACGGCACAGCAGCAACTTGGGAAGCAGACCACACGCCGGGATTAGCAAGTTAATCCACGCCGGCGTATATTCCCGAACCCTAACCCTCTGTTCGGGTACCTCGGTCCTAGAAGGAAAACGCTTCTAGACCTTAAGTGGCTCTGTATATATACATGGCAAGTGTTCAGATATTAACACGACCGTTGCGCCTTTGGATGAGGGGTAAGAATGAGGTTACGAATTCAATCGGGACAGATGCTGCTTAGGCTAAGCGTCGAATGAAGGTGTGCGCCATTAGATCCACTCACACTACAGAAGTTACACTTGCCTTATAATTATATATACGTGCTGCGCGCAAGGTACACAGTGCACCTAACTTCTTATTGGCTTTTCTTCGGCTTGAACTGTGCATGATCGTAATGGGTGTGCGCGCTGTCTTGTACTGTAGGTATGTATGCATAAGCTTGCCATACACGCTATAAAGACATGTTAATAGACAAATTTCGGGTATACTTTGAGATATCGATACTTCGAACCGACGTACTGGCGGAATTTCGCGAGGTATATACCAAAGTAACAACAGCTACGAGGCATTTACCCATGCTGACACGCACGTCTCTGGAGGATAATCAGACGTCGCGTAATTGGCAAAGCTCATAGACCACAAGTCCGAACGGTTAGGAGGAGAAGAAGGAGGGGCAGCACACGCTGGCGCTGGATAAACGTGGGTGGCACCATCGTATCTGCGGCACCAGGCCAAGAGCGAAGGCCGCGGAGGTGTCACTGCGTTCAGACACACAAGCGGCGCACGCTATGTACACCTTGGCACGGAAGCTGCAATTGTGGTAGGGGAGGCCCTGATTGATCGCCGCCCTTTCTCGCGCCTCCAGGTGTATCTCTCTATTTTTTTTTTCTTCCTGCTTTCTTCGCACGTTTTCAATCTGGCCCGGTTCCTCGCGACGGCTGGTATACTATACGGCGCATACTCGCGAGGTTGCGGCCGGCCTGCTCAGCTATATACGAGCGCGCCTTTTTGCAAAGGCATAGCCGGTAAGGATCGCGCCGCTATACAGGCTACGGCAGCGCCGAGAATCGGTGGCTGCAGGCGGCGCGACGGCGGGTTATAATTAAGGTGTTACCGATTCCGCCCACAAGGACGCGAAAAAAGGCGAGCGCCATGCCTCGCGCAGCCGTTTGAGCAGCGCGTGCTTGCTTGTTGCCGAGACAAGCGAGCGGTGCAGCTGCGTATATAAGGCGTGCGAGCGCTTCGCGAAACGGGCAAAACTCGGCGGTGGAAAAAAAAAAAAAAAAGAATGCGCCGTATATTATGTTGTGTATATACTCTCGGGGCCTGCGTGGTTGTAAATGGAAAGTCCTCGAATACCAGCTTTCAAAACGAGTTTTTTTTTTTTTTTTTTTTTTTTTCAGGCTCACTGGAAAGAAATAAAAGACAAAAATAAAAGGGACAAGAAACACGCGAACGAAGGGGTTCTCTTAATTGAGTTTGAGACTCCCTTCTATGCGTCACGTTTCACGAAAGATCTACGCGGGCAATTTTCTGGTCTTCTATAAATAAGAACCGTCGTGATCGCTTCCGTGTTCCTTAATTCCAAGTGGCTCGGTGTACGTTACGTGGACGGCTTTCGAGGTTCGTTCAAGGCGGGAAAGGGGGGAAGGGAATTCCCATGCTTGTTTCGAAAGATGGGTTCGTGCTTGACGAGTGACAATGAAATCCGTGTCACGCTGACTGAGCACGCCGTCAGCGGTAACGGCCGTTCTCTCTCTCTCTTTTTTTTTTTTTTTTTCTTTCCGACTGCCAAGCGACGAAACTTGACAAGAAGAAAAAAAGAACGTTAAAGGCAACTGCCTCTAAAGAAACGCTGGTCAAAGTCGCGGACACTGCCGGGAAGGTTCGAGAAGAAATACAGGTGGTTTCGCCGCGCAGTTACAAGAACAGACGAGAAACTACGTCACCAAGGAAAGAAGGAAAAGAAACGAAGAAAGGAAAGGAGCTCTGCTAGCAAATGTGCGCACGAGCTCTCTACGAAGTGCCAGCAAGGCGGCGTGCGGAGAAAGAAAAAAAAATGAATATAAAGAAATATGGAGGTTCAACGTCCCAAAGAAGCGCAGGGCTACCAAAGACGCCGTAACGGGCGGCTCCAGATAATTTCTCGACCTCCCGCGGTTCACGAAACAGCCTAATAGACAGTTTTTTTTTTTTAAGGTTTAATTACTCTTCGTTTTGTTGTTGTTGTTGTTGTGATATACACATAATACACAAAGAAGTCCCAAAGTAAATACTGTCATCCTGGGAATCAGCTCAATCCTGAGAAAAAGTGGGTTAGCCCCATGAACACTTGAGAACCAGATGCCTGCTTAAACCACTTCCTTCTATTCCCCTGCAATATACCGTCTGCATTGGAAGAATTTCTTTGTTTGGAGCAAAAGTCTGAAGCTGATATCATATGTTCTAATGAAAACTAAGAGAAAGCCGGAGCAAAACGCTTTCGCCTGACGGTCCTTGGTACCTGTCAGCGCTCGCACGGCAGCACAAAAAAAAAAAAAAAAAAATTCAAGGAAGAAATAACTAATAGTCACCGTGACATAGCGTCACACTAATACGCGGTGTCGCACGTTTTGCGCATCATTCGTGCGCACATAACATTTTATGACACAAACTCGAAACTATAAGAAACTACGGATCCTTCATGGAGCTTATTATGGTATATGTGCATCAGTAAACGAAATAGCGCAATTTCTGTTTCGTGTAAATTTCTCTTGCAATCTAAAGAACTTTTGTATGGCGGCGCACATCCTAGGACACAGCGCTGTGAACCCGTCTACGAATTGATTGCCCTTGTACCTGCAAGGATGGCCGTCCAGTTTTCTGTTAAACAGAAATAAATCTTAGCCGCTCCCTCCTGACTACGTTTTATGACTGATATTCTAGCCAGATTATAGTACGATATCATCAACGTTATAGTGCCAGTCGTTCGGCGCGGACACCTCGTGAGATAGAAAGCGTGCAAAACCGGTTCGCTCGCTTTAGGGTCTGACGAGTATAAAACAGTATTAGAAGTAAACGTCGTTCTGGGCGCCAAGAAAGAGTTAGAGACTGATGACTTGCTGCAACTGGTCGGGCCAAACCAGGCCCTAACTGCGCGAAAAATGGCAACAGCAAGTGGGTGCGACCACTCCACTTTGAAAACTAGGACACCCGAGCCCAAATGCCAGCGTATCTAATCTCTCATAAGGCGCGCGCCATCAACTGTCTTTGCAGCAGCAAATGAGCATAGATGAGCTCATCTCTGCTCCCGTACAAGGAAGAGAACGAGACATCGACGATTGAAAACTGACTTTTTTTTTTTTTTTACGGAACAAATATGCAGATACACCGCATGTATTTTTTTTTTTTTTTTTTTTGATCGGAATGACCTTTTTCAGAAGTTGCCAAGGAGCATATTCCGCAATTCAGACTTTTCAGGCAGTTACCTGAAGAGGCGGACGCCATATTTTCACAAATCGAAGAACAAGACAGCCAATTTAAAGGACACTCAAATTAATTAGTAACCTTTTCCCTATACAAGGCATATTGAAGATGCGAAGTTGAGGCCGAGCAGTTCGGAACAAGATTAACTATACAGCGCCAATGTCTTTTTTAGCAGATTCTGGCGATAGATACCTCGAAAGAGGTAATAAAGTCTCGCAATATCTGCTGAGTAGAGACTTCTGTATAAATGACACATGCTAGTATTCTTTACTACTTCAGTACCCGCTGCGACAGCTTAGTGGCTATGGCATTGTGCTGCTGATCTTAGAGGTCACGGGGTCGATCACTGCCACAGCAGCTGCATTTCGATGGTAGCGAAATGCAAGAAAGAAAGAAAGAAAGAAAGAAAGAAGAAAAAAAAACGCCCATGTACTTAGATTTAGGTCCACGTTAAAGACCCTAGCTGGTCAAAATTAACCCGGAGTCTCCCGATGCGGCGTGCCTCATAATCAGATCCTTGTTTTGGAAAGGAAATCCCAGGAATTTAATTTAAATTTTACCGCCCAGCCCTGCACAGGACAACACTCGTCCTGCGTAGTCCTATAATATGCTCTTATCCTGTGTTGTCGTATGGCAACAACGAGCGAAAACCAAGTAATTCGTCTCTCACCTTTATTGCAAGGTCAAGTAGTTGGTTGAGGAACCGCGAGCGCCGTTATGGGAGCACGAGGAAGGCAAATCGACACCCCTCGAGTTATTTTGGGTGGAATAGATCGTGGAACCGCCGTATACTGCTCTTATGCAGAACACGAGAATGCAGAATGGTCCATAAAGCGCTTTATCAGTATGAATTCACACGGTGCTGATGTCTCAGTCCTGTTGAGGCTCCAGGGAAACGGCAAGTTCGCAGCCTCAGAAAGATAATACATGTCAGCGCCGTGCAAATACTTAGGCTTGGCTCACATCTCAAGTGATGAAGAAGAAGAAAGACAAGAAGAGACGCGGATAGATCTTTCTTTAGGGGACTCCTGTCTTGGACAATGTCGTCAGCCGTTAGAGAATTTCTAATTGTTTCGAGGCGATTTTCTTACAATTTTTGTTCATTATATTATTTTCCAGTCCGTTGATTAATCCCAAACTGTTTTCGTTCTTTTCTTGTCAGTAAAAAAATGCCTTCTTCTAATTCCACCCGAATCTAGATTAATTGAAATGCATGTTTGCTGGCGCAACAACCTGACACAGGTTCAAGACGTCAGTGACAAACGCTAGACTTTCAACTAATAAGTTCACAAGTGAAAGGAACATCCTATAAGTGCGCCAGACAGGTGAAACAAAGAAAAAAGTGAACTGTGGACAACCCGCCCACGCTCGTACCCTCATCCACCGCAGCCAGTCAAGCCCTCACGTGTGATAGCCGACAGCGCAGGCGGGTGCTGGCCAAAGCCTCTAGCCGTGCCTTCTTGCTCGAAGAAATCTCGTCGGTTCAGCCAAGCACCCACAGTCCACCCGGCACTCGGTGCGAACCAGAGGATGTATAGACGGTGCAGAGTTGAAACACCCACCACCGTACAGCTCCAAACTGATTCGAAATGACCGCCTACCGATCGGAATTCGCCGCTCTTAAGCGATCGATCTTTGATCTGGTGATTTGTACAGAGTGTTTGAAGTTTAAATACCCACTTATAGTTGTCGCAGAAGCTTGCGATTCAACCAAAAAACAAAACAAAAACTGACTCGCCATCCCGGCTCTACGAAGGAGCCCCAACTCTGCGTGGCCTACCCATAGCATTGCTGCAGCTGGAGTATCTACGGCCGCTGCAATCGGGGTGGTTTTTAGCCAGCATGGGAGTTATGCGAAATACATGGATTTGCCTAAACTTCGTCCTTCTGGCTACAAACGGCTTCGTGACTTTGTAAACTCGTCGTTTTCAACAAAGCACTGTGTAAAAAAATAAATTTACATTATTACAAATGTTCGACGGCAGGATTCGAACAGAGGACCTCTAGTAGAGAAGCCCGATACGGAAAGTCATTACGCCACGGACGCATGCATCGAGAAGCGGCATATAGAACGCCCTTATGTATTTCTACCGGGCTATAGTCATCAAATATGGGGTTCGGATCCTTGTTTCTTTTTTTTTAATGAAACGAATGCTGTTCTATATGTTGTATGCGTGATTCCGACGAACGTATGCACTTCTCAATTCACTTTATTGAGTGCCTGAAGCCTGCTTCACCTCCGCAGCGAGTCGGCCCGGTATTGCACAACCTCCAGGGGCGGCCCACATTTTACAGCGCAAGTTGTTATGGGCTCATTCCAATAGCCGTTTCGGTTCGCGATGGTGTCCGCCGCCGCCGACGGTGTCCGGTGACAGTAACCTCTATAGCCGGAAATGCGACAAAAAAAAAAAGGACCCGGTTCCCACCGGGATCGAACCCGGGCCCGCTTCGCGGGAGTCAGATACTCTAAGACAGGGGTGGGATTGCCCAACGTCATTTTGGAGCAATTTTTGGAGCAATTAAAATTGCGTTATGGAGCAGCTTGGCGCAGAGTAAATTTCATTTTGGAGCAGTTTGGAGCAGGCCAACCTAAATTTTGGTGGAATATTTGAATATGGCAGTGCACTTCGAAACCGCGATAAAACAGAGAATAAAGCAGCACAAAGCGCACAGTAGAAGCACGCTTTGTAGCTATAGCGTACTAGAATATGAAAGAGAGGCTCAAGCGGCAGCACGGCGCATGTTTTCCGGTAAAGCCGAAAACCTAGGTGGAACTACAGTCAAACTATATATACTCGCGCCGACGCAATTATGATGATAGTGCAAATTGCTCTCAAAATATGCTGTCAAATCGACGCGCAAACAATTTCTGGGTCACCATTAGTCACCGCATACCCAGTGAGCCGCAATCAACCCTGGGCTAGTATTACGTAAAAATTTCCAATCTGTTTTTATTGCGATAGCAATTATATGGACACTCCAGGCGCATTTCTGCCGTCGTCGTGATGTTTCTTATAAAGTCCAGGGGCAATAACATCGTCACCGCGCGCCGTATGCTGTATGTGCGAGTGAAAGAGTGCGAGGGTGAGCCCACGATGGCTTCTAAATGTCGCGCGCGCAAGAGAGGAAAGCGGGGAGGAAGCGCGCCGTCTTCGGCACCGTGGGGGCACCGTGGGTGAGGAGCGGGAGGAGGGGGGGGGGGGGGGCGTTCTGCGACGGCTGCCGGGTATGGCGCCGCAGCGCGAGCCCAATCTTGAAACCGATCTGCAGTGGGTACAGAGTGCGAGTGCTCATAGCTTCGTGCGCGCGCTGTGTTTTCGCCCCTTAATTCGCGATGAAGGAAGAGGCAGCACGAAGGCCAATTCGCTCGCTGCTGCCGCGCCTCCTCACTCCAGCGTTTTGACAGCGAGTTTCCGTGGTCATCGATTGAGATGTGTTCATGTTTGCTTGTGCGCGCGTGACACCATGCTTGTTAATTTAGTTAGTAAGCGAATGTTTGCAAATTTATACGGATGATAAAACTACTATCCTTACTTTGCATAGGTGTCGACTAATTTGCTATCGCAATCCATGCTTCGCGTTTCGGCAGAAACTGCGACTTTTTATTCCAAATCCGCCATTAGCCCTTCGAGAAATGTTAAAATGGCTCAGGCCTTGCCCATATGGGCATAAAAACAGATTGGAATATTCTTACGGTATACTGGCCCTGGGGACAGAGACGCCCGTCCACTGAACCCGCTGTAGCGCGCTGTCTCCCTAAAATCTAGTGCGCTCGCAGCGCTCTCAGCTAGGGAGCGCCGCTCGGCCCACTCAACCGTAGTCTAGTACACTCTAAATACAGCCGCCCTGGCCGTTCCGACAGCAGTGACAACAGCCGGTAGTGGCCGCGCGCACGCCGGCAACTTGCCGGATCCGCCGAAAACTCCAGTGTCATAAGCGCGAAAATGAAGAGAAGCTGTGTGGAAGGCGCCGTCGCGCGGTCGGCGGAAAGTGAACGGACGCATTGTTTTCTGGGAAGAAATCACCTCGCTGTCCACCGCCACTGCCGGAGCACAGATGCTGAAGCCGTTCTGGCGCAGCGTGGCGCAATTTCGGTCAATTTTCTGTGTTTGGCGCAGTTTGGCGCAGGAATTTGCGTTGTATCAAAATGGCGCAATTGGCGCAGAAGTCCCACCCCTGAAATTTAGTCTCTACCACTGAGCCACGCAAGCGTTTGCTATCAGGTAGCGGGAAGATGCCCTATAAACGCGCCCTAGGCAGGCGCGCAGGCGCAGACGACGAGATGCGATTCAGACGAGGCGCGCAATCAACGCGATCCCGAGCCTCCGCCAGTATGGTGGCGCCATCTAGTTAAGGCGCCTGCAAACGTAGAGCTACGTGCGCGGCTACAACCAGGCATCATCGGGCTGTGCAGAGAGCATTATGAGCCACAGCTCGCCGTCGACGCCGGGCGGACAGTTCAGATCGTTCTCGGCAAAACGAGGCGAAGAGACTTTGCCGCGAAGACCCTGTTGTGCGTGGTGCCGAAATTGAAGCTACTCTTGAGCCGCTCCGCTAGCTTACGCCGTGACTCTGCTGCGTGTGCCGCGCAGGCCTGTGACTTTTTTTGCTAACGGACGCGGACAAGAAAAATGCCGACCAACTAAAGGCTCACAGCTTCGCTGTAAAGAGTCACCGACGACTACGAATACTCCTTAATGCGAAATTTGAGCACAGCTGTATACGTGTTTTTATTCCGCGGTATATTGAGGCAAATTGTTCGAGAGAGACATGTATGCGATATATTGAGGCAGTGGCACGAGCCCGATGGGCAGTATGGGAACACTGGCATGATTGTGGACGTCTTTGACTAATAATGCAATATCACACGCGTCAACAAATTCCAGCGCTAATTTCCTTCTTTCCTTCCCTCCTCTCTCTCCCTGTCATCTTTGTGTTCCCCTTTCCCATTCCCCGGTGTAGGGTATCCAACCGGACGTTATTCTGGTTAACCTCCCTGCCTTCTGTATTTCTCTTTCTTTCTCCTCCTGGCATGATGAGCGGCACTGGAGCCAGCTCTAGAAGAAGACGACGACTGCGCCAGCCGTGGCACGAGCGCGTTCGCGCGGTTACGGCGAGGGACGGCGACGCTCAACCCAAAAGCGGGCGTCTAAGAGCTGCGCTCTATAGGGAGCCTAGTGCTCTAAACAACCAAACAGACTCGACTTCATTCATTCCCATAGTGGTTATGCGCCATCCAGTAGAGGAAAACCAAACGAAACCATGCATGAGCAGTTGCGGCCGTTCATTCTACAAGCCATCATCATCATCATAGTCATCGTCATACCAGCTGCATATAACATTACCGGTCCTATCTGTAGCACATAGAAAACAGGAAGCTCGTCGGACCCGTATCTCGCATAACAGAGAGGAACGGGCAGTCATAGTGAAAGTTAAGTTTATCGAAGAGAGCGCTCGTCGTGTTGTTCAGAGGTGGTCCCCAAAGGGTAGCCGACCATGAAATCAGCGTCCGCGTACACGTCAAACGCGAGAAGATAAGCGCCGCTCTCCACCCAATGGAAAGAGAAAAAATAACAGAACGCAGTCCCTTTAATGGCGGCCACCTGAGAGGCGTACCTTATCCGTTCCGTGCGACCGATCACGTAGAGACGTCGTACCCCGCACGTCTGTATCGGTAAACCACTCGTGAAACAAGAGCGGCCTCGGGGTTCGACGCACTGTCTGTCCCGTCCGCGGTGTCGTCTCCGCCACACGGCCTTGCCTGTATACCTGTTCACATATACGGCCAGATATGAGGTGATCTCCAGGCGACGTTATCACCAGAAGAAATCGGGTATTCTTTTTTTTTCCTTTTTTTTTCCCTTTTTCGTAGATAAGAATACACTTTCATTCATCACTTGAAAAGTCAGGATAGGTAGGTAGGTACAACTTTACTCGACAAAAGGTGTCGTTCAAGGGGGGAGGTAGTCTGGATGAAATAGAAGTATCCCTCCATTTCATTATTCTTGCCACCTTCCTCGTTTTCTCTCTCTCTCTCTCTCTCTCACTTTTTTTCCCTTCCCTTTTCCTGAAATCTGCACGGTCTGTCTCGCTATCAACATAAGTGCGACCCCAAAATTCTCTGACGTAATGCTGGAAAAGAGGGGGCGGGGGAGGCGGGAAAAAAAAAAGGGGGGGGGGGGGGGGAGGGCGCTTTATTCCTAAACATTTAAACATCGCTACATTCAATGGCATAACCCCGGAACGGCCAGTTGAAAGCACCAGGATTGCGGTTATTCAATTTCGCTCCGTGGGAAGACTAATGTTTCAGAGCAAGCAGAAAAAGAGCGAAGGAATAAATAATCATATAAATAAGTAAACAAAATAAAAAAGCAAGCCAATTGCTCACGGTACATTCTCACCCGGTTCCCGTTGAAAATTCGCAGGAACTTGGAATTCTTATCAAAGCTAATTACGCGGTCGAGATTCCGCTGCATATGAGCAGCAAACCCGCCAATCACATTCACGTTGACATTAGCATACTGAATGCGGATATCCGTAACGTGTAAAGAAACTGTCGTGTTAATCGGGGCGTGTTGGGCAGACAAATCTGTTTGAGGCGTGTGACGGGCCAGATCGTCTTGTACTTTACACTCGCGGATAAGCTAACCCGGCGAGCGCCTTACGAGAGCAGCGTATACGCAGGAAGTGGCGTTGGCGTTTCCAGTCCTGCTTTAAAACCTGCTACACCCACTGCCTCTTCCTTTCCCATAGAGGATGGCCTGACAGCACCGGAGGTGCGACCGAACTCCACTTTTTTGCTCGGAAAAGCGGGAGATTCGTTAACGCCGCGGTCTCAGCGTGGGTGAGGAAGATGCACGAACTGTGGGCGGTGCTCGGCCATTTTTTCACACTCCCTGACGTTCTAATTTCACCGGAGGCGCTTTTCTTGGGCGTTCTTTCGAACGAAACAAGAAATGGCGCATAATTTATTTATTAATAATAATTGCCGAACACACGAAAATACCGGTACAGGGCCGTATTCACGAAAAGCTACTATACGCTAGATTTCTGCGGAAGAGACTATGTCAGCCAATGGTGATGCTGGAAATATTATTAGCGGAGCCGGGCCAGCCAATGGAACACAGTACTAGGAACGAAACGCCTTTGCGAATTCGGCCCTAAAAAAACTACGGTTTCCTTGATATCATCCAATAATTAGCAGCGCTTCTATTCAAAAGCAGAAAGCTGAAATAAGTTAACGGTGAAAGAGAATAGCAGGATAGAAGGAAACAGTTATTTGTCTAATACAGTAATAGTACAAGTACTATATGTCTGTGTATAACAAGACGTTTTTTGTCTAGTACTTCTATAGTGCAAGAGTTCTTAGATTTGTAAAGTGCTGCACCTTCAGAGATGTGCTAGTACACCCTCAGATGCATGTCAAACCGTGACACACCGCACTGACCGCACTGTACGAACCAATACCGGGGCTGAAATAAGAATTACTTTAACATCGCATCACCGTTCAACCCTTGCCGTTACCAATACCGCTTGCCGACAACATCGCATGTGCAGTGTGGGGGAGCGGTATTGGTAACAATAACGGTAGAACGGACGCCATGCTAAAGAGAGAGAGAGAGAGAGAGAGAGAAATAGAAGAGAGGAAAGCAGGGGGGGGGGGGGGTTAACCAGACGCACGTCCGGTTTGCTACCCTGCACAGGGGGCAGGGGGTTTAGGGATGAAAAGAGAGAGAAATGAGATAGAGAGAGTACAGTTTCGCGCACTATTGAACCTTCGCACCAAGTCTACAGACGGTGGCCAAGACCTGTCGACTTGAGGGATCGTAACAACGCTTTCGTGGCTTTCTGTGTCACCGACGCATACGGCCATGATCCAAGGATCTTCATTTCCGAAAATGGCCTAGAGTCGAGCCGGTTCAATGCCGTCCGGAGAGTTTCACGCTCGACGTCAGAGATGTGTATATAGAACCGTTCCTTTGTAAACAAAATAAGTGCGTATTGTGAGGCCCATAGAGTTTCCTACTAAAGCTACTAGAGGCAACTCCGGCGCTGCGATCGTTTAGTTACCATGGGAACAATGGGCACTAGATGGATTTGTCTAATCATCGTGCTTGTGGCTTCACCCGTTCTTGTGGCGTTACTTACTACGCTCTATCTTTCTAAATTTCCAATAAATCGCATATACAAAAAACATGAAGGTAATAAGCGTCTGCGCACATTCATAATCATTGTGAGCTGTCGCAGCATTTACAACGCAGTATTTCGTTGAAAGTGATCAGTTTGCAAAGTCGCAAAGCCGTTTGAAGCCAGAAAGACGAAGTTTAGGCAAATCCCAGACTCTCCATCATTCCCCACGCTGGCGTAACCGCTATACTTGCAGTTACCGTGGACGCTATAGCGCCGGAGTTCACCCTAGTAATTTTTTGTAGGAAATTTTATAGCAGTGCCTCGACGGAGGCTTCCGAAATTCAGTGTTGCGCACCACATGCGATAATCTCCGAGGCCATATATACTTTGGCACCAGCGTATGAGACAGTGCTATAGGAAGGACACGAAGACTGTCGTGATTCTTCTGATTCTTGGAAGCATGACACCCCTAGCGTACAGGATCGAAATCGCCCACATTGCTTAAATGGGCATTAAGAAAAACCCTAGATCTGTTAAGGCTGATAACGTCTGCTAGTTATTCGCACTTCTTCGTCTTCCTAGACTTTGGTCTCGTTCGGTCGCGGCTGAAGAATATTGATAAAGCATTCTTTCAAAACTTTGTTGTAATTTCGCGGTAAAGGATTGATTGTTAGAAGAGGAAATGAACGTAAAGGTTCCGTTTTCTGAATTCGGCGCCGAAACCCAACGCCGATTCGTCAGTGTGACGTCATAGCTTTCAAGCATTTTCCGTTCTTTTTTTTTTCCCCCCTATTTGGGTCGTCGTGGCTTGGTAAATGTTCTCGAAACTTGCTGAGTTCCGTCTTTGGCTCCTTCAGAACATAATATCGTTCACCTTCACCGAAATTTAAGTAGCTCGGGCAAAGCAAACGCCGTCAAAATCAGTGACGTCATGGAGAGATGGTGCGGAAACTTCAAAGCGGGGTCGCCACCGGTACTTTCGATTCTGTGTCTTTTCTGGCATACCAAGTTTTATATCACGGTATAAGTATTCCTTCTTTTCTTTTTTTTTCTTTTTCTATAAGAGTAATTCACTAATACAGCTCACAAATACCTGCCTAGGGCCAAGAACACATCGCTTGCTCAATAATAAAAACTTTCTCTCTCTCTCTCTAGTGTCTCCTTAATGTTAAAATAACACCGGAAACAAAATAAGGTCGTTCACCCATCCAACACGAATGAACGAACCGCAGCGTCAGGAAAACAGCACACATTTATTGAAGTCTCAATGCTTCCACAGGTATACCGATACAAAAAGTGCGACGTAAGTTACTCCCTTGACACGCTTATGGCACGAAATGGCATTTCTCTCGTGACCGCAGAAGCCAGTCAGCGATGTTGTACGAACTCCGCATTCCGTTCTGATCGAGGTGTTTTTTTTCGCTGGTCCATCTCGCGCTATATAGCCCATGCTCTCGAGCAAATCGATTATGAGGCCAGCGGTGCTGAGCACTATATATTTTACGTGCGCGCGGGCCTGTCACATTTTTTCGCCAGCAGCCCGAGAATGCGGCCGCCACACTTTGCTGTAACTCCCGAGTCCGTCTCGCCAAGGAATCGTATGTACACACGTGCCTACGTGGCACAGCGCGTGAAATGATCTTGTATTTGTACCATGCGTGATCGGGCAGATGATAGCGGAGCTAGACTACGTGCTACGAGCAACGTTTCTTTGACTCATTCCGAAAAATATTCGCGAGAATATTAAGGATCACCACGGATCACAGGCTTTGTGGGCTCTCGCAATATATCCTTACTTTTCAAGAAAACTCGCCACGGTAGCTCAGTGTCAACGGCGTTGTGCTGCCGAGAACGATAGGGTGCCTCGATGCACCCTAGAGAACGAGGTCGCGGGTTCGCTTCCGGCCACGGCGGCCGTATTCCGATCGGCGCGAAATGCATTAACGCCTGTGTACGGTGTTATTGGGTGCACGTACGTTAAAGAACCCCAGGTGGTCAAAATTAATCCAGCCAACATCACCTGTCGGTTAAGAAGGATGTGTGGCGCAAGGTTAAAATAAACAAAAGAAATAAGAGGAGACAGAAAGAGGATAAAATTATTTTTTTTCTGTTCATCTTTACCTTGCGCTCCACATCCTTCATAAGTTATATGCACCAACTAGCCCAACATAGTACTCTGCTAAAGATCACGTCAAGCGCACCCTTAAATTTCCCCTCTCCCTCTTTCTATTCCTGTTTCGCTTTTACCACGTGTAGGGTAGCAAACCGAACGTTCGTCTGGTTGCCTTCTATAAACCCTTCCTATTTTGCTTAAATCTCGCCTTCTCTTGAGCGAATATATATGACGCGCAGCTTCTGCGTAGATAGTTTAAGACAACTCAGAAAGAGTTGTCGCACATTGAGCTCAAATAATAAAAAAGGGACAAGTTTAAACATTTGACACTTGTTTTGATAGAGAGGCCTCCAGTATATGAGCAAACAGTATATCGGAGGCGAACAGACGACTGGCTTCCTCTGTCGGTTTACTTTCAAAAGAAGGCGTATACTTTGGCACTCGACGTTTGTTTGCTTTCTTTTCTTCCCTATTTTCGAAGGAGCGCTACCTGTTCCGTCGATAAGCCACCAACCTTCAGAGAACAAGCACGACACGCCTGAGCTAACAATGAGGAAGGAACCGCCGCGCCGCGCTCGTGATACGATATAGTAGAGCGCCCGCCTCCACTGCGTGTATCTGATTGCACACAAATGTCGCCACTGCTCGAGCACTGCAACAACAGGCGATAGTCGAATACCTCGCAAAGGTGCGTGACACCGAGCACGTTGTACGTGCGTCGTCACAACGTTGTCCACAAACACGAGATCAGCGATGTCAGATATACGCGGTACACAGAACAAATATATCCGTGTTGATCAAATATATGTATACAGTCGCCGATATGGTGCTGCGAATTTCCATAGTATTGCGCCAGCAGCCGGAAACCTATTCTCTGGACGAGGCGCTACCGTTTTACACATATTCAGTCACACGCTGTTGTATATAAGGATGCGCTGACGAAGGAGCTTCAGCGAAGCATTTCCTCGGCATGCCCTCACTGATCCGCGCGAAAAGATGTAACAGAACAGTGCCGATGAACGCAAGATTGCCACAATCGAACATTTGTTCGTGGACTGAGCGGGAAAAACAGTGCAGTGGACAGGACGTTCGCGCTGTATTTTCCTGCTCGAACCATTACGAAAAGTGCTCAAAAGGGGTCCGAACTACTTCGATGGACGTGAATGTGAACGTACTATATAAGTCAAGAACGGACGTTCATAACGAAACGACGGTAACGGGACCAAAGTGCTCAGACCCTAGTTACGAACTCTCCGCGGCCACAAAGCACTTGTAGGCAAGATGGACGCATCGATATGATGCATGACCGAGACGTGTTGCTCTAAAGAACGCGTGCTATACTAACCTCCCCCCCCCCCTCACCCCGATCACAAAATTTTACGAATTTTAAATCTCACAGGCTGGCAGTTATGCTACTTGTCGTAATCGACAGTATTTCTGCAGCGTGTGGTATCTAGTATGCAGCAAGAACGATCCAACAGTTAAAAATAAAAACGAAAGAAAAAACGCAATAACGAAAAAGAAAAGACCCGACGTGCGGACACGCAGATAAATTCTCCGACTCCGGAGCACTGCCACCCGTGCAAGACTGATTCGAAAGCTCGTATCTTAGGGAAAAACGACCGCACGCGTTCACGAGGCCCAACTTTGACCTATGCTTCCACGCATTCCAATGCGGGCATTTCGAAACAGCTGTTTCACAATCAGGGACCGACCGTGCCCTGCGAAGGCAATGTTTCATTTTGACGTGAACGATAATTAGCCAGCTAGGGTTCTTACGGCGTAGAACATGCATCTTCCTGTCGTCGGATTGCTTCGCTCGATGCTCGAGTGTCCGTGCGTGCGCGTGTTCGTATGCACGTGTTTGTGTTCTAGCCGGAGTTGCGAGCGCACGTTCTTGCGCGCGCGTGTGTGTTTTATTTATTCAATTAAGCTTTATTAATGAAAAAATGGACGTACATGTTGTAAGACATACGTGAAGAAAGAGGTCCCAGGTTCAGAGACCGATGGAGAACCTCCTGTACAACGCATGACAGAAACAGTAGACATACATTACAGCCTTTAGACTATGGGCAAACACTAAACACACATAGTAGAATTTAGGTCATTTGTGAAAAAAAATTAGAAAGAGTAAAACAAGAGCGCCAAGAAAAGAAATGCGATAAAAATATCTACGATAAAAGAAGAAAGGTAGGTACATTAGTTTTGAAATCTATGATATTAGTCTTATTCTTAATGTTTCGTGCCATGCAGTATAAGTCACAGAAGAAAGTCGCTCGTAGCAAAAGGCAGGTGTAAATTTATCACATTTGGTTTTAGGCATACACAGTAGCCAGTTCCGTTGAATTGAAAAACGCGCGGAGCGATGAACAGGTAGCTGGGAGCTAAACAAGAGAGCAACGTTTTAATTTGTTTATTCTGCTAGCCGCTGTCGCACATCTGCAACCTTTGCGCCGGCACGCAGGTTGAAGTCAGTTGAGCTAAAAGACTATTTGCCAAATTATCCTCCGCCATGCAGCTGCACAAAACTCTTTCACTCCAGCCATTTGTCACTATTTCAAACGCAGGTTCATTTTCCGTTCTCCTACAATCTTTAAAACTCACGAACTTCGGCAGGGCAACTACCTCCTTATTTACCTCTATATGGGTACTTTGACATGGCAACAAAGCATGCGGAATTGTTTCTGCGCTATTTCTGGAAACTACAGAGGAAAAGTCATCGGCAAATTTTCTTCTATGACACCACGTTCGGAAAATCAGGTACCCTTAAGGGTTCAAACAGTAGGGCTGATCGCTTCGAAGTATCATAACTTCTGTTTTGTTTTTGTTTTTGTTTTTTCATTCATTGCTGTTCAATATAGTTCCATAGCTGGTTTCCTCTCCATTCCTCTTTTGCACTACATTTTTCCCTCAAGTACCTCCGTTTAACACCCTTTCCTCTGCCACTGTCCTCACGTCCGTGAATGTAATATCTACTGGTTCTCTCTGTGACACATTTGGGCATTTTCTCCGCTATGAGCGAACGTTTTTCGAACGTAGCCAACATTTGTCCATGTTTTTCCAACACCAGCCCTCTCATGAGAATGCGAAGGACGAGTTGTCTCCCACACCGCTTGCGAACACATATTCTGGAAGTCTCTAACGAAGAGCTGAGCGCGGCTAATGATAGTCGGCATGTTTTCTTAAATGTAACATTATCTGCTGTTACATGACCCAACCATCTTTTCGCCTAAAAGGTAAAAAGTCATATCAAGATGCGCGTTTTGAAAAGCCATCATCAACGGCGCGTAGTGTTCCACGTGGAAGTTTACCATTCTGTTAAAATTACGTGTGGTCTGGACATTACTACAAACTAACTATGTCGTTGTCATGATGATAATAATGAACATGTGGGCATCTCATTTGAAACGGGTGGTGGTATATCTAATCATGTTCGTTCCTTCAACCTTCAGGGGTTTCAAAGCCTTTCAGTGCCTTCATACCCAATGCTACATTTCCTGTCCTTTACTAAAATTAAAAAATTAAATTATGGGGTTTTACGTGCCAAAACCAGTTCTGATTATGAGGCACACCGTAGTGGGGGACTCCGGAAATTTGGACCACCTGGGGTTCTTTAACGTGCACCTAAATCTGTCCTTTACTGACGCTTAGAAACGTTGGTATATATGTCCTTAGAAGGCGCGCAACCTATTCAGTGTTTAATTTGTAGAAAACGCACTGAAGCTTATTGTGGGACAGTTACAAACATACACAAACGAACACGTAGCTAAATAACACGCTGACCTGCTTTATGGTTGGACCATATAAAGCAGTGCATCATAACAAGTGAAAGGGCGGCATGGAAAAAAAATGATCTGATGCAAGTCTGGCAGGCCACATAGACTGTTGCGTAATAGCGATATAATACTTGGTTAAAATGTCGAAAAAAATAGTAGAGAAAATTTGAAAGGGACGAGGTCTGCGCGCGGGAGATAAGAAATTTGTAAGCAACTAGCTGCTAACTTGCAGCGACCCTTGCTATAATGAGGAATTAACTGATGTATTCAAGTATCTTAGGATACAACTGACAAGTATCGTATCGGATACAATTAGTTCGCTAGTCTCTTGTAACTGCATCACGATACGTTTGCAAAGTATCTTTGGACAGCCCTGATAGCTAATATGGCTGTGAATGAACGCATAATTGACAGGAAGCTGCTTCAAACAGTCATGCGACGCTCCCAAATTTTCCTCTGGTATGGAGATGTCGGTCCTTCGAATATCTGGGACTACAGGACAATTAACTACTTACGACCACAATAACAATAAATCATACCTGAGAAGCAACGTATCAACGCAACAGATGCACACTACTAACCCCAAATTATCCGCATATAGTATGCGTATACGTGATATTCTATACACTTTGCGGCTGTTTCTGCAATGTGCACGCGGTTTGGGGCGCACATCAAGTGCACTTGATAACATTACGCGTGAAGTTAATAAACTAGAGGGTATCCCCCCTCTCCGCATTTCTAGATATCTTTCTGACCATACAAAAATATTCTTGAGGGCCTGAAAAACTAATTTTTAACATGGATTCAACCCCGCAGACATTGGAGGTTTGGAAGAGGCAGAGACAACCTTGGGGAGCAGATAATAATTTTACTGATGAGCAAGGTGATGACTTGCGAGGCGAGAGGTGGATGACATCCTCTACCATTATTTCCACTCGCATGGCTCGTCATTCGCCAAAATAATGTGACGCGCAGTCGGAATATATATGCCAGGCGAAGGCGATGTGGTCGGGCAGAGTGTGAAGTACACGCATATCTAAAGCACGGATCAAGGGGTGTGCAGCAGCGACGACCGATAATTCTGACGCCGACCGATTTCCGAAAGTGGAACGTGGCGACTGCTCTTGAGAAAGCAATAGTCGGGTTCCTGCGTGACCTGGAATCCGGTGAAACAAACAAAAAAAAAACGATAAAAAAAAGGAAATCGCGCAGTAGCCATCGTCGATGATTGTCACTGTAAAAGCGAAGGGTCAAACACTTCAAGGAAGATATTCTATTTATTAGAGGAATGGTGCGCTTGAAGGCTTGTTGCAGTGAAAAATGCTTAGGTGTAGCGTTTATTTCATTGTGTATAACTCCGAAGAGAACAGGGCTGTTAACCAGCACATATGTAGCGGTAGTGCAATTCGTATCGGCGCCTGGTGTATCGGTGGCGAATGTGCGACCACCGCCAATGACCACCAACCGCCGCGAAGACGGGCAAAAACGTCAAGGAACGTTATTCGCTTTAAAAAACTAAAATCGCTCTACGAGGGCCTCCATGCAGAGAGCATATAGCAGGGGTGTCGAAAGACAAGATTGCCTCGATTACCCGGCGGCATATGTTCAGTATATTTGAAGCGCTGTCTCTCGGTCTGAGCCAAAGATTTGCATGCGTGCGTGCGTGCGTGCGTGCGTGCGTGCGTCATGTTTGCTTAAGTTGGTGCGGTTCGTTGTTGTTGTAAAGAGAAAATAAACTTCACTGTGAGATGACTTGAGTACAGATCAGACATCATCGACGATGCAGCTTGTATTAGTCCGACACAATAGTGAAGCAATCACATCTCTTAGTCATGCACGAGCGCTTCATCACCAGTCAACTACGGCAGCGAAGCACTTGGGGATCAGCAACCATCGCGAAGGGTTGCGGGCAATGGCGTGCGACAGTCCAGTGTGTGAGAAAACGTCAGCTTCGTTACTCGAAGTACTGATCAGTGTTTTCCGTCACATCTCTTGCGACGTTCCATCTGAAAAATTATCGGAACGATGGTCCGAGGCCAAGCTGAAAAGTGTGGCAGCAGGATCATTTCTTTAAATTAGACGCAGGTTCGCGTTCACGTGGAGCGCACCTGAATGGCAAAACCATTGCGCCAAGCACAATGTGTCCAAGTGCAGCAGTGCCGTCGCCGAGTCTTATGTCATCTCAAATCACTTGTCCGCTGTTACCTTGCCTCCGCCAGAACTAAATGACCATCTGTCGGTCGGGGAACACCTAAACATATAGACGAAGGCATAATGTGACGAGCGAATGAAGCATGTTGCTGCTCTCTACACAGCAGACTTCGCAGGGCGGAATGGAGTAACCCAATGTTCGTTGGTTCATATGTGTGCGGTATGCAATGAGAGTCAGCGCAAAACCGTACTGTAACGTTGACGCAGTTGTCACATGTAGCGACTGGCGTAACAAGTGACTGCTGTGAATGCCAGGGTAAAAATTTCATTACATGTAACGCCTATGTCAAACAGGGAAAAAAAAAAAAAAGGGGGGGGGGGGATAAACAAAGGCGGCGACCTCGGGAACCAAATGTAGAGGTGGGCAAAACGGCTCACTTCAGTGAGCGGCTCGGAACGGCTCCGCTCACTGAAATGAACCGGCTCATTTGAACGGCTCACCGGTTCCCTTAAATCTGTAGTCTGTCTTATGTACAATCTAGCTATTTGGCTTTGAAAAATCGATGTATGCATTAGAATAACCGTGTTATATGTGATTTCTCTATGTTTGGAGAATATTTATCAATTACTTATTTTCAAAACGTGAATTTTTAATTGTAATGTACCTTTCTTTCCTGATATTGAGGATAAAATGCTTATACTACTGTAAGACAGAATGCTATGTATTTTTTAGAAAATATAACCTCATTGTCATTACAGGAGCTTTTCTGTTTTTGTGGTGTATTAAATCACTTTGGTCAAAATAAGTGTGTTTTCGTGCACACCATAAGTGAGCTGTACGATACAAAATGCATTAAATAATTTCTTCAAGCGCAATACAAAAATCACACGCAAGATCCACAAAACTTAACTATCTGCACTAAAAAGTGTATGTTATGGTTAATAAACATTGCCAGATGAGACGACTTTTTTCTTGGCCAGTAGTACCTTTCAACGGTAGTTACCTTTCGTTCCAAGGAGATTTTCTAAACTTAACTTAAGCGGATCATTGTAGCTCAAAAGGGGCACGCCTAAGCGATAGGGTCTTGTTTTTCTTGCAGGAGCTCAAACTCGCGTCCTTCTACTGTCTGTCTTGCGTGCCCCGTTTGGATAGTCGCTCCATCAAAACAAGCTTTCTTACACGAAGCGTCATCCCCACGTGAATGGGTCTCAAAAATATTGTTGAGAAATAATTCGTTTGATCTCTGTTACCAAATCGGTGTCAGAATAATCGGGCAAGCTTTCTATCTCTGCCATGTAGGTGAGAGTAGTGCGAAATCTTAGAGCAGACAACGAACGGTTCCTGCCAATAAGTTTTTTATGCTCCCCTCGGTGCAATCGTGCCACACCATAGACTCTCCCACCACACACTGCGAGCAGTAGCATCGGCCCACACCGGCCACCAATGCCGAATCGAAAAACATAGAAACCCAGCAGAAGACCCAGCTTGACGGAACGGTTCGGCACGGCTCATTCAAGGAGAGAGGACCGGCTTCCTCACTCCGAAAGAACCGCCGCTCACCTTAACCACGCTTCCTCTGTTTCAAAAGAGCGGCCCACTGCTGGCGCTCAGGAGCGAGCCGGATCTTTTGAAGAGCGAGAGAGCCGAGGCGAAAAGAACGGCCCGCTCCTGACGCTCGGTAGCCGGACCGAAGAGCGAGAGAGCCGAGGCGAAAAGAACGCCCGCTGAGCGCTCAGGAGTGAGCCGGATCTTTCGAAGAGCGAGAGAGCGAGCGAAAAGAACGGCCCGCTGCCTCATGGCCGGATCTTTCGAAGAGCGAGAGAGCCGAGGCGAAAAGAACGGCCCGCTCCTGGCGCTCAGGAGTGAGCCGGATCTTGTAAGAGCGAGTCCTGGCGCTCAGGAGTGAGCCGGATCTTTCGAAGAGCGAGAGAGCCGAGGCGAAAAGAACGGCCCGCTCGAGCGCTAGGAGTACTTGAAGAGCGAGAGAGCGAGTGCGAAAAGAACGGCCCGCTCCTGATTTTTTTTTTTTTTTTGCCCAGTATTTTTTTATTAGCGAATAAATGGCTAATTTAGAACGGCCCGCTTAGCGCTCATTCCATCTTCGAAGAGCGAGCCGAGAAAAGAATAACGGCGCTCCTGAGCGCTCCCTTGAAGAGAGCCGGGCGAAAAGAACGGCAACTGTTCGTCCTTCGCATGCAGCTCACCCCCTCTTTCGAAGAGCGAGAGAATGGCCCGCTTGAGCGCTGGCAGGAGCGAGAGAGCCGAGGCAGTTCCTCCCCTAAAGGAGAGGAGTAACCTCAATACCCCATTTCCTCCTTTTCTTCTTAGAGTGTATAGACGAAGGCATAATGTGACGAGCGAATGAAGCATGTTGCTGCTCTCTACACAGCAGACTTCGCAGGGCGGAATGGAGTAACCCAATGTTCGTTGGTTCATATGTGTGCGGTATGCAATGAGAGTCAGCGCAAAACCGTACTGTAACGTTGACGCAGTTGTCACATGTAGCGACTGGCGTAACAAGTGACTGCTGTGAATGCCAGGGTAAAAATTTCATTACATGTAACGCCTATGTCAAACAGGGAAAAAAAAAAAAGGGGGGGGGGGATAAACAAAGGCGGCGACCTCGGGAACCAAATGTATTTCTGGGTGGTGCATATGCCTGTATGCATACTGCTTAGTACTGGATGCGTTATGTCACGTGAATCGGTTCTTTTTTGTAGAAAGTGAAGGAAGTAACTTAACGGCGCTTTTAACTGTGTCTCAATGGCTAAACCACTTCACCGGTACCGCACATATATAGGGGAACACAATTAAGAAAAGTTGGGAGAGGGACGTGGTGGAAGTATAGAAAGGGCGAAGGGCGCCCTTGGACCTCCTGGCGCTGAAAGGCTGCGGGTGGTGTATAGAGGTCGCCTGTCTCTACGTAGTTTTCGAGAAATGGGGATGCAACAGCAGGTAGCCGACTATACAGGCTCCGGAAATGAGTTGCTGCAAGGCGTGCAATGACTTCGATTCTCGGCATCCATACGTCGGTCATACAAACAAATACTTTTCATTTTGCGAGGGTACTCAACTAAAGCGAAACTATACGAAATCACCAGGTTCCGAGGCTATACAGGCACCAGAAATACGCGCATTGTGCAGTCAAGTCCAAACCTCGCCCCGTAGTGCGCGCTGTTCGACCACACGGGTGCGTTAAGCTCGCCGCTATACGCCGAGCGAGGCACTCTATAGGTACCGGTATGCGCAACCGCAGACAGAACGCGCGAGCACCGCGGACACAAGATAAACGAAAAGACACACTCCTGGCGCGCTGGACGCCACGGCGGGGTCAGCTGTAGCCCAAGCACGAGCGTCGTCGGTATACATGTATACGAGGGGCGCAGCGAAGGGCCCCCATTTACCGCGGCGACCATTAATACGCCTTCGTCGACTTCAATTAGCAAATAACGCCGGTACAGCCACGAAGAGACCCGCGACAACGGCGAGGAACAAGCGAGGACTTAATTACAGATCGAAATCAGACTCCGGCGCAACGCGCGGTCGTCAATCTCTGCGGGTTCCCGGCAGCGTGCTATGCGCGGAGGAGTGAGAGGAGAACACACCGGCCGCGCACCGTTTTGTCCGGTCCCCACGGCACTTTTTTTTCCGTGGACGCCATTAATTAGAATCGGCAGCACGCATGCAAGTGTGTATATACGCCATAGGGACAGGCCGTGCCCGCGGACAAGCAAGCGGCCCAGGCCGACCGCGTGTATGAAGTCTATATGCTATAGCTATGCGTCCCACGCCTTTGCGCCGTTCATTGTCGTCGGCGTGGTGCGCGCGGGGCCTCCCCAGCGCATGACGCGAATCGAGGTTCTTGTCGCCTCCGTACTGCCGCCGCCTCCAGCGAGCAGCGGACGCATACACGGAGGCGCCGTTACGTTTTGGGGTGATTTACGATCGCAACGACCCCGCGACACCGCGCCGCAGACGGACGAATTTCGGCGGGAAGCACCAGTCTCGTATAGTACGTCATGTAGGAAACATCCGCTCGGCCCCCTCTGAACCTTTTGAGACCGTAAAGATCCTCCGTCGCGTTTACCGCCATCCGCGTCCGCGCGATTGGTGTGAGGAATGCAGACGCAACAGTTGAGCGAGATGGAGGCAAAGTACAAGAATTGTGTGTTGAAGACGCGTTGACAGAAACTGTCCCTTGATGGGCAGCTGAGACAAGCGCCGAACTGTGATGCAAATTTGAATAACGTAGGGAATTTTCACAATGGATAGTCGTGACAGTCAACGAAAAACATCCAGTCGATCAACCACTAATTTATTAAATAAATAATAAAAATTAAATAAATTAGAGATTGATCGACTGAATGTTTTTCGTTGACTGTCACGACTATTCATTGTGAAAATTCCTTACGTTATTCAAATTTGTATCACAGTTCGGCGCTCGTCTCAGCTGCACATCAAGGGACAGTTTCTGTCAACGCGTCTTCAACACACAATTCTTGTACTCTGCCTCCATCATGCTCAACTGTTGTGTCTGCATTCCTCACACCAATCTTCCTCGCACCAAATAGACCACTCATTGTCATGGTCATGGGTGTTCAACTGACCATGTGGAACACATACATGCCTTCAAACAAACTACTTTTAGAAACACATGCATTGCCTATAGACTTCCAGTAGATTACTTCACCTTCTTAAAGACGTGCTTTTTTTTTTTTTTTTTTTTTTGGGGGGGGGGGGGGGTCAGGTATATATAGAGACTACCCATTGATAAAAGCGTAAATATATCTATTTCCTTAGCTACGTTTATCGTTGTCCATAAACCCCCAAACGATTTGATTGGAGGTTTTTTAGACAAAAGACTGCAGTAAGTAAGTATAAGGCAATAGTCGCTATACATCTACCAACTTTATAGTGAGACATCTAAAGAATTTTCATTGGTTGTCCAAGTAAATTTTCCTGAGGGAGGGTGACTTCGCATTAATCTGGTTTCCCTGTGTCAAGGCATAATGGAGACGGGACATGGATGGGAAACGTGTTGCGTAAGCACGCCGCTGATGATACGAAATCAGATTTTGTTTTTGCCTGTGGCAGGCTGCTCAATATACGTTGCTTCTTTTTCGGCGGCCAATCTTTTATCCCGCGTGCTGACCGTTGCATCACCGAATCCAATAAGCTTGCGTCAGACCTTGGGATGTAAAGAGACCACATCAACAAGCGTTCCATTCAGCGAGACACTGACCTCGGTCACGCGATTAGCGTGCTATTAGGGCAATGTTCCGCTCCCTCAATGTTTTATTTTTCCGCGCCGCTGCAGTTTCATCGTCACGTCTTAGAGTGAGGGAGAGAAAGAGAGGGAGTGAGATACTATTCCTTATGAGAAAAGAAACACAAACACACACTGTCATGTCCTATGGCGCCGCAGAGCATTTACCTCGAAGTTCGTCGCTGTTTTATTGGCCGTGTGACCTCGGTATAATGATCATCGAGCAATTTTCCGGTGACCGCATTTCTCTTTTATCTGGCCAAGTCGATAACAAATCCAGCGTAACTTTTTGCATCCTTACCTAATCGAATTGATCTAATCATTCAGCTTTTTTTTTTATTTTTTTTTTTACTGCGTAGTCAAACAGTAAACAGCTCTGCTCCACCAATATGTCAGTTCTTAAAAATTCCAGGGTCTCTTATGTTATCCCTAAGACGACTTTAAGGTGAAAGCCCAAGTGCCGATGCATTAAAGACGGACACATGACGTACACATCCCCCTTAATTCGCTTAGTCTACTTAGCTTATAGTCATATCCCTCCTAATTCGCTTATTCATTGTCCTAATTCACTTACATCCGCTTAATTCACTTAGTCAACCCCCTTAATTCGCTTGGTCTATTTCGCTTTGTCATCCTCTTAATTCGCTTACTCATCCTCTTATTTCACTGGGTCATCCTCTTAATACGCTTACTCATCCTCTTAATTCGATTAGTTTAATTCGCTTAGTCGTCCTCTTATTTCGCTTAGCCATCCACTTATTTCGCTTATTCATCCCTCTTAATTCGCTTAGTCATGCCTCTTAATTCGCTTTGTCATCCATCTTAATTCGCTTTATCATCCCTCTTTATCATTCATCTTGCTTGCTTACGGTGGTATGAGCCATTGATGATGATAGTTTTTGTACCTTTCGTGTTGTCGACGCGTTTTCGCTCCAGGACCTTAAAGGTCTACTGAACGATGAGACATTATAAGGCTTTCGCCTTAATAAACATCCCAAGACACACTTTGAACAACTTAAAGCTGGCTTTCTCGCATGGCTGCATGTCAGAAATATGGCGGCGACGCTGATCAATAAAACTGCAGTGAAGCACGGGTCGCCTACTACATGCTTAACAGTTATATCATCATCGCCACACACAATCCACGATGAAACTGGCACGAGCATAACGTATCCTCTCCACTTGTATGTTTTACAATATGTTGACCGCCATGTTCGGCGCATGAGTCGGCGCAGAAAAGCCACCTTGCTGTTTATGTGTCGATGTCCATGTCGTTTAACGTCTTAACACTGCGCCTACACTATGAAACACGGTGTAGTGTAGAAGTTAGATCCAAAATATCAGTACACTGCAAGTTTTCTACTCATCATCATCATCAGCCAATATTTATGTCCACTGCAGGACGAAGGCCTCTCCCTGCGATCTCCAATTACTCCTGTCTTGCACTAGCTGATTCTAACATGCGCTTGCAAATTTCCTAACTGCATCCCCCCACCTAGTTTTCTGCCGTCCTCGACTGCGCTTCCCGTCTCTTGGTATCCATTCTGTAACTCTAATGGTCCACCGGTTATCCATCCTACGCATAACATGGCCTGCCCAGCTTCATTTCTTCCTCTTAATGTCAATAAGAATATCGGCTAATGTTTTCCGCTATATAGCTACAGTTTTCCACTACGAGCCATCAAAAAAAATCGTTTTGTCAGCAATATTTGACAGCGTCCTTGATAACTATTTGTTGCAGCAGCCACAAACACAGTTGAAAGATTGGATATGATGTCCCTCTAATAATGCCGTGTATACTATGGGCGATTGGCCAAGAATCGGGTAGACTTAAAAAAAGACAGTCGCTGTTTAGAAAGGAAAGGGAACGTCGTTAAGTACGGTTTAGGGGAGGAAATGAATAGAAGTTGAAGAGCTACATGTGGCACGATCTCTTCTTCCCACTGTCAGACATAGGTATTAACTCATAGGCCGTGCAAATATGATGGTGATGATGATGATGGTGATGATGATGATGACGACGATGATGATACAAAGCTATTCTCAATACCAGGACTATAATCTCTCTTTTTTTTTTCTTGCCGGACAGTCAACGGAGCACGTCCTTTGTTTACATTCATGTCACGTGCACAGAAAGGAGGGAAATACGACGGCAATTATGGCGAAGAAACTAGAAAACACTACGGTTCAGTCGGCCTCACAGCGTTCTCGAGAGAGCAGGAAAATGACCATCGGAGCAAACTGCAGTGACGCTGAGGAAAGCGCTTCAAGAGGGGAGAAGGCATGATCAGCGACCCGAGGGGGCCACGCGCGAGGCGGCGGAAATTGGGCATCACAAGAAACACAGGAAAAGGAGAAACGACAGAAATAGAGAAAAACAAGGGGGTCCCCGCACACGCGCGCGAAGCAAGAATAGCGGGCAAAGTGAAGCGGCGAAGGGCGTGTGTTTGGTAGTGAGGGAGCGAAGAAGACGAGAAAGATGCCCAGCCCGCTTAGGTTGAAAAGTCGGGCGTTGTTCCGCATCATCCACACGCGGGCCGCCGACACAAACTCCGCCAGAGAGAGACAGAGAGAGAGAGAAATAAATGGGAGAGGAAGATGGCGCTCGAAGGGAGAGACGAAGAGGAAGGGAAAGGAAGAGGGAGGGCGGTAAGGGAAGCCGAGGAGCTCGCACTGAAGAGGCCGCTCGGCAGAGGATGAAGAAGAAATACGGGCTCTGCCGGCGATACGCCGTAGCGAGGAGTGGAGAGGGAGTAGACGCGGGCGACGAGGCTGAGGAGAAGCCCAGTCCAGCCCCGGAGGCCGATGTCTTCCCTGCCAGGCTAGATTGGAGAGGGTAGCACGGCTTCTTCGCGAGGAGTACGAGTACTAGGAGGAGGAGGAGGAAGCTCGGAAAACGGGCGAAGCGAGGGCTCGTTTTCCTCTCCTCCCGGCTTCGCTCTCTTCGCTTCCTCTCCCTCGCCGGCGTCCGCTGCAAACTTGTGCGCGCCGCACGGCCAACAAACCGGCGGCTGCTGTCGCGGCGAGCAAGCTGTTTCTGCTGCACGAGCCGTTCGACTCGCGGCGGCTTTCCTGGCAGCGCGTGCTTCCCCGACTCCACAGCGTACTCCAGAGAGCGATCGGCTGGATTACACACACCTCCTCCGTCGTGCCCACCAGGAACGCTGTCAGCGGTCTTATTCTTGTGCAACCACAGTGCTTTGAGCTTCCTTTATTTATTTTTTTCTCCTTCTTCCTTTTGATTTACCGCGGTTTCCTGGATCCGTCGGTGCTGACCCCGTGTTGGTGGTGCTGGTGCTTTTTTTGTGACTTGGGGGCTGGAGGCCCGCATCGTCGTCGAGCGCCCGCGTGCTCCTGAGGAGAGGATTGTGTGCAGGGCTCCGGAAAAGGTAAGAAAGCAATCACGCCCTTCCTTTGCGAGCTAGCATCGGGCGAAGGAGTGTTTCGGGTGGAGACGGGCGGTCGGTCGGTCCCTCGCTCGCTCGCGAGTGTTGCTCGTTCGCCTCCCCTCACGTGGTGGTGGTGGTGGTCGTGGACGCGGCGGCGCCCCGGGAACAGCGGGGGGCCAGCGACCCGCCTGCGTCGTCTTGCGCGCGTCTCGGCCCGGATCTTGCGCAGCTGCTGTCACTGTCCCGGACAGCTGCCAACAAAATGTGGCCACTGCCAGTGGCACTGTCGAGCCTCGCTACAGAGAGCGCAAAAAAGCGATACGAGGAGTCCTTTTCGCGATATAAGGGTTACTTTTTTTTCTCTCTCCTTGAGAGACTGCGCTCGTGACCATTCCAGTTTGCGGATGTGTAAGCTGTTACGTCAGTCCCTGACCTCGAACGCCATGTAATTGAAAGGCCATGCTAGGCTATGTAGTTACTATACTAGGCTATGTAGTTGAAAGGCTAGGCTATGCGTGACATGCTTAGCTTGAAAAAAAAAACATTTCGAGAACAACATCTAGCTCACTTTCCTTTTGTTGCAAATTTGCAGCATAGTAACTATATTAACTAACGTCAGTAAGTTAGCTGCCCCTACAGATATGTGTACTGCTTCGCAATTGCTTCTTTCTTACCTGCTTGTATACACGTGTTTTTCGTTCGTGCAAGATCTGCAAACATGTCACGGCTCGTACTTGTGTCGTTACAAGCGAACGGCATCCGTTCCAGCTCGTGTTATGTAACGCCCCGCCCTCGTCGAGCATGTGCGGCGTGCCTTGTTTTTGTTTACTTCCGCGCAACTGGCCCACGACGCGCGACGGCGTGACGCAACGACTAGAGGACGCACATTTATCTCAAACCAGTCAGAACGCGAGACGAAAACTCCCTCTCCTCAGCTCAGCATTCGCTGAGGTCGCGTGACAACGTCGTTTGATCTCTTTTTGGCCTATGTGAGCGCAGCAATACGTTCGATAGAATAGCACCGGCGTACCTCGCAACTTCGACGGCAGAAAGCTCGCCGAACGTGCGAATAATTTGCGCTTGGTCGCGCGTTTGTCAGCTTGTGTCCAAATCCTTCGCCTAGGGGCGAGCGGTGGCCGAAATCCGCGGCAAGTACTTGGCAAATAAGTGACGACATTTGGCTACCAAAACGCTATGTCGTAGTTTGCGCTCTCGCTGCTTTGCCTGCTCCGTCGCGTGCCAAAGTTGGCAAAGCGTCGGCAGTACACGGTACCTGCCAAGAATTTGATCGTGTAGCGACCACAATCGCTCGGTTTCGGGAGCCTAGAGCGAGCGAACTTTGGCTTCACTGCAATGGAGGTGGCGACGTCAAATTATGGGCGGTTACAACTGGAGTTGTAAGGCGACTTCTGTTGCCAAGAAAACATGATGGCAGTGATATCTGCGCACCTCGAAAACGTATACATCGCAACCGTGACGAGTAGTGCATGCATGGACTTGGTCTAATCGTCATGCTTCTAGCTTCAGCCGCCCTTGTGGCGCTATTTATTACGCTTTATTTTTCTTATGCGTAATTGTGCCGAAATGTTGCATTTATGAAGAAATATCTTGTTGAAGAAAAAGCAGCTTGCAAAAAAGTCACAAGGTCGTTTGAAACCGCAAGCACGAAGTTTACGCAAATCCATGCACCACTCATCGTTCCCACACCCATACTTGTGAGATCCCGTAGACACCACAGCGCCATAGTTCCCTCTAGTCAGTCTTGCAGGGAACTCCCCCATTAAATGTTCTTAACAGCGATTCCGGTAAAAGACGCATTCTGAGAAATATACACACGCTCCGAGCGCGAATGCAGCAGTGCAGGCCACGCATCGGCCGGTCTCCAAGGGTCCGGTCCGGCAGTGCGCGCGCAAGGACGTTCGCCTGCAGCGACCACGACGCGAGCACCGGCCGACGCGGTCTATCGTGTGCCGGCGCCCAGTCGCACGCTAATGCATTCAAAGGGAGGAAAAAGAAGGTAGAAAAAGAGAAAGGAGCCATGCGCGATCACGCCACCCTTTCCGCGAAAGCGGTTACGTGCCGCTTCTGCTGCTGCCGCCGTTGTGAAGCGAGGCAGTCAGTCTTCGCAAGCCGGCTGAAAGGAGCAGCTGGTCCGTGCGGCCTCTCCAAGCGCCGCCGGTTCTACCCTGGCGTCTTTTTGTGACGAGCACGCATATTCGCTCGCCGCCCCCGCCCAACGCGCGACGCGGCTTCCCCCCTCCCCTTTCTCGCTGATGGTTGCTACACCTGGTCCCATCAGTGCTCTGCAGCGGAACAAACGATACAGGACGCGTTGAACCGCCGACGAAGGACGCGCAAGAACGCAGTTTTGTGTCCCGAGTCCACTTACACTGAAGAAACAGCTTGACAAACTCTCCAATCGAAGGTACCTTTAGCCAGGTATTCAACCTAATGTAACTTCAAGATAGTTTCAAAGCATTCAAGCAGTGACTGAAATGGTACACTCAACGCTAAGCCGAACCCGGACACGCTTCGAGCGCATGTTTGATTCTCGTGCTCAGGGTGCTATAGATTTCTGGTTGGGGCCACTTGAATGTGCAAGCTTACTGCGTCCTCCTTCCAAAGCATTCGAAGATTGCTCGTTACGTCCAATGTTTGTTAAAGTTCATCCGCTATTAGTATGTGTCTTCGTTTTTCGGGTTAAGTACATATAACGGCGGCTGTACATAAGGTAGGCATCTCATAAAATATTTGTTTACCCATTTAATAAATATAAGCGGCGATCACTGTTGGCACACTAATGAGGTGTTGACATTAAAAGGGACCATGACGTGGGTCACTATACTTGAGTTGGGTTGCACGTACCATCTACGCACAGTGGTTTAGAAGGTTATAGGTCAAATTTGCTGTTCAAACGTATTTTTGCAATTCTCCTCTTGACTAAATGTGGTCATCAGAGTTTGACGGGGTAGAAGTGTTTGCTGGCACCTAAGATTTGGGCCATGAATCCCGGCCATCCACGGTGGAGCGCGACGTTTTGAGTACGTTCCAGTCCTACATAACCAAAGGAAGCCACAGCCGTTTCAACTTGTTCCCATATTCTGGTGAACAAAATAGCGAGCGCTGATCATGCAACCAACGACGCAGTCCCGTGCTTCTCATATATCGTGTATTGCTCCCCAAGCCTATTCCGCGAGGGCGAGGCAGTTTGAATGACAGGACCCCTATCATCGGCTGCACTTCAGGGGTCTGACCTGCTGCTGAGACGAAACGTACTTTTGATGCGGGGCAGAAAAACCCTCTGCTGTTTTCGACAGCGTACGTACGTCAACCTCACCCGCCTATTCCAGCACTCACTACCCGGAGAACGCGCGTCGCTTCCAGGAATCGGTGGCGGGCGCCTGCTTTTCCTATCCTATTCATCGTATCCCACCTCGCCGATGCAGCTGCGTCGCCGATGAATGCTAATGCAAACGGCGACGCCGCCTCCACCACAAAAGACAAATCATAAAGCTGCCCCGGTCGGGTGCCTTCTATATAGTGCGCAAAAAGGAAACGCGGAGCTCATTCTTGCCGCGATAAACATTATGAACTGTTAACGTTGCACATCTTTATTGTTCATTGAGTAAAGCCCCCCTCCCAGTGCGATGATTCTTTAAGCCGATTAATGTGTTTTTCACAATTCACTTCCGTGGCTTTAGCGGAGAATGACTATACGTGTAGGCAAACGAAAGAAAACTGGCCGCGTCACAGCCAAATGTTCGCAATAGCTTTTCAGTCGGACAGGGTTGATTTATCTATACAAGTACTCCGTGCACGGTGTTGAAACTGACTGCTTCTTCGTACCACGATCCAACAGCATTATTGCGGCTCGGAGATAACGTACAGAATAAATGTTATTTTGCGAAGAAGGCTGGCAGGGTTCCAGTAAGCTAACCGACCAGCGTACGTATGCGAGCACAAGTGCAGCTTAGCCCCATAACCTACCCTTAGCAGCATTTATACAGCGAGTCAACCAGCATACAAATTGCTACTCAATGTTTTATCTGCGAGCGGCGATCTCAATAACGTCTCTAAGCCCGAACAAAACTGGCAGAGGGAGCCCTTTACGCTTTCAACTGTGGAAGTTCCTAGCTAATTGTCTGCTGGCCGAGGAAAACTAAGCCGATATTTCAAAACTAACAAGGCCACAGAACATATGAGATCTGGGCGCGAAGTAGTCGCCGCTAGCCTGGCGAGCTATGGCTCCCGATTAACGATAAACATAAGTTCTTATTCAGCTAATGGGCGTCTCGCTACGTGTTTCTTCTTGCTATTAACACGTTGCAAATGCCGAACGTTTAACAATAATGGTTCGCCTCGTAATCGATTGGCGGTCAGCCTCAGACACACCAAAAGCAAAGTACTTAAGATGGCGGGATTCCCATCAACTGCTGTTTTTACGCAGAAAATTCAAAAGCGAGAATAAAAACGCAACGACTTTGTGGCGAGCGGCTTCACCACAGTTCCATGATGACACAAGCGCAACTTGCATAGCCAGAAACTAGTAATTTTCCGGTGGCTAAACGCGTTAGGCACATCAAAGACCATTCTCTGACAGCGCGTTAGGGTTTGTCAGCGATAATATAACGCCACTCCGTCACACGCCCTGGTAAAAGTAAAGAGAAGAACCGCGTGCAATTTGTACTTTCTGCTGCCAAATGCGTCGTAACAGCTCATTGCACACGAGTTACAGTGATAAGCCACGCAAACGCTCTCACTGAGCAGGCAAGCGTGTGATTGATTAACCACAGAACATGCCAAAGAAGGAAACTCGATCCGCGTCCTTGAGACGGCCATGATACTACAGTCTCCGCTTACAGCCGCCCGCCAGCAAAGCACCGGAGAGCGAAGCATGAACAGGAGTTGGGTAACGGTCACGCGCATTGCGTCTACTTCCACGAACTTTCCTCGGCACAGAACAACCGTACAATATTCGTTCTAAATAATATTGTCAGTGTCTGTTGACTTTGTGTTGCATTCAATAACGTTTCTGTTGAAATTCAATCGAACGTCGCGCATGACCTTTGCAAGAATTGCCATGCAACGAGTGCTGTGTCCAACGTAAGGCGCGTGCTTACTGATTTCTATTGAAGCACGTGTGAATTGGCAGTGACTTGCTGCCGCACCCACGACAACCGCGCGCCTCAAACTTGGCTATTGACACGCAGTTACGCTACCACTGACCTAATACAATGTATACCCATGCGTGGCACGCGTACACCCACGATGATTTTCACATCGTACGACTCTATAATCAAACAACCGCTATTTAAGCGCAATTCTTGTACGTAAGCAACGGAAGCCGAACGCAAAAGACGTGCGACGTTACTATACAACACAGCATGACGACCACATATACTTCAAGTAATTGTAATGCATTATCACTATTTCCAGGGAAACTTCACAACCGAAGTTCGGGGCCCTCGAATGCACACGGACGGCTTCTTTTCCTGTTTTCGACATCCGGAATATACAAACCCGTGATTTCATCCTCGTTCAGGGTCATAGTCTATTGTTCTCGTTCTTTCGGTTGACGACTTCGCGAATGGCCTATTTCGAGAGGGCACGCCGACAGCTGCGCCGATTCGGTTGGCAAGCGCCGATTACTTTCAACCCGGGGAGCGAACGCTTGCCTGAGCCGCAGCAACAGGTTTACTTCATCGTCGGATCGCAGGCACGTGAGCTGACAGAAGAATCCACGAGAGAAAACAAAGAATTCGGCAAGTCCCCCTGTCGCACGCCCGGGCGTCGTCCTGTATAGACGCGGAAGCATCGTCGTCGTCGGACCGTTGGCCGCTTTCCAACTTTCGGCGCGCTGGTGGCACATTGTTGTCCTCCTTTTCTCCTTTTCATTACGTCGATGTGGGAGGCAGCTGGGTGGAGGGGTGTAGCGTACTTTCTTTCCATTAGGCGCCGCGCGGACCCCAATTAGCCGGCCGGCGCAGGCGCGCGTGCCGACAACGTGAGAGGCAATAACGTCTGCGGGACAGTGGCGGGCGCGCGCAGCACGCGGCTGTTCTGGTTGACCTTAATCGTCCCGCGCCAGCTGATCACACGCGGGCGCACACACACATACAGAGAGAGAGAGAGGCTTCGAAAACGAAAATCAGAACGCATTAGCGCCACTTCGCCTCCATCGGCAGCAGCGCGTTCCCCCGGCCCCACACGTGTGAATCCCGACTGCGTTCCGAACGTTTTCGAGTCCACGCTAACTTCCAATCTAGCTATAGCTGATGCTTCCTCGTAAGAGCACGCGTTCTTCTCCAGTCATTAGGCAACTCGTGGGAAATACGCATACGGGGCCACATGTATGGCAGAGAACGTACCGACAAAATCCGCACGCACATGACGAGTGAAATATGCGGACGATTTTGCCAGCACCTATGAAGACCCATATGCCAACTAGATTCACATTTACACGAAGCCGATAAAATTTGGGCGACTCGATTTGTCGAGCCGGTCATTGGATTCGTGTAAAAGCTTCTGGGTCGAGTCTGTAAAAAAAAAAAAAAAAAAAAAAAATCGCGTCGTGGAGAATTGGGTCAACCAGCCAGCAATGCGTGTGAATCGACTCGCTCGAACCGCTTGACGAAACGCGCGTCTGGTGGGTCGGACCGCCTTCTGGATCGACCAGCAAGCGTCTATAGTTTACGTAACCGAAGCTTCTTCTTTTATCCTTTAATTTGCGTGTATTGTCGTCGCTACGTAACAAGAAACTGTTAGTCAAGACGGACTGTTATTTCACGTGAGTGAGCGGTATGCCAGTTAACAACAGGCCATAGAAAGCGCTCGTCAAGAGATTAGCGTCGCCTTAGAAACTTTCGGTACTCCCCGATCATCAGCAAAACTACAACAATGGAAATACGAAGATAGCGCGGCTTCCACGCGTACCATTAAACACAATAGCGCTCAGGCGCTCCGGTAAGTCTAAAAAAAAAAAGTCAACGAACGCATGGCCTTTTATCGTTAGAAGGTTCTTTCGCTACTGCTGACAGAAACTGCATGCGTTCCTTGAAATATCTGCGGTGCACTAGTACGTGAGTCAGCGAGATAAGTATATTTACCAGTTTCCGAATAAACATATGCTGACTGCGACAAAATGCCCAGTTTTCATCTGTACTTGACGAGCACATGCACACTTATTACACGCATAAGACATGCAAATGTGGCATTGGTTGTCGCGCGGTAGCGTTTAACTACGGCACACGAGCCAAAAGGAGGCAATTAACGGCCAAAAGGACACGCTCCATAATAAATGATGAGATTAGTCAAGCGTCAAGGTTCGGACATCAGCACATAAGTGCTTTGTCGAAAGGAGAGTGACCAACCTGACATCACAAAGCGAAAAGTCGGAACGGTATAATTACCTATATATATACACAACGACCTTATCTCGTTCGCTCACTCACCAACTCGTTTCCTCACACAGGTATTCACAGCAGCAGAAATACAAGCGTTGCGCTCCCGCCCGCAAGTGAGCTGACTATTAAGTCGTTCAGTGAAGCCGTCTTCCAGCCATATATAGCCTTATAGCGCGAAATACGCGATCGCAATCAAAATGATCAGCAACACAGTATCCACGAACGTAGCTCAGTTTACCTTGCAGCGTGGACTCGGTATCGCAATCCCCCAAATGACTAATCAAAATGGACACTTAAACAACACGGTTACGTAAAGCACCCCCTCCTCTCCCAGTTCTGCAGCGCCGCCTATATCTAAAAGTGCGTCGCTCTCTTATAGCAGCATGCAGTGCACGCTCCGCGAGGCCCTCATATAACGCAGCGGGTCAGGCCGAGCGCGACTTCGCGCGCAATTTATATGTGCCCGCGCAGTCACGCGTGTGCAATCAAGACTTGTAAAGAAGCGCGGAGGGAAGCGGCGGCACGACGCTCCTGCGGTCGACGAAACCATAAATTTACGTGCGCGACAACAGCGGCAACCGAGCGCGCGCGCGAAGCCGGGCCCGACAGACGAGAGAACAACGTCGGCGCGTCCCGAAACCGCCAACGGCTTCCGGGACCCCGGCGGCAGCCGGTTGGCCAGGCCACGCTTGCAGCGTGCCGCTTCATAAGAAAACGCAGAAAGCAACAACGGGCGAAGATGCAACCTCGAGAGAGGACGCCGCAACGCAGCACAGAGTCGCGATGCGAGAGATTGCTCTATAGAGATAGCCCGGCGCGGCTGGCTGTCCAAGCTGCATGCTAATGCCATGCAAATCTCGCCCGTAGCTGCGGCTCATGCAGCAGCAGCCAGCCAGGCAGGCAGGCATAGCCGGTGAGCTATGGCAGCGCCTTCCCTTCGTACTTGGCCTCGGCGAGTCAAGGCCTCGGCCGCGCCGACTCTCGCTTGGAGAGGCAGGAAGTTAAAAGTGTGGCCGCAGTGGGGGCCCCCGCGCGAATGTGGGTTAGGCAGGCACGCAGCGCTCCTATGCGCGTTGTAGCTGCCTCTCTCTCGGACCGTTTCGCGCCTCCGTAAGGAATGCCACCTGCGCAGCTCTTTCTTAACTGCGATAGCACTGCGCGGAGCCCACTATATATCGCGTCGTGATGTAGGGTGCTCGTTAGCGAGTCTCACCTCCTTGGCAGTTCCTCTCACATACAGGAGTTAATGACGACTGTGGTGGTCACAAATCGTTTCTTCTCGCCTTTTGGTTGTCCGCGGAACACAAGCGGCTAGAATTAAGGTCAGATGCTGTTTACATTATATGCTTTATAACTGCATAATGATTGTCATAAACGTCGAAAAATTCCAGGAAAAGCTATGATCTCCCCTAGAGTGGCTACGGAGATTACTTTAAGAAATCATTTGTTAGTACAATTGGTATAATCATCGACAAACATTATCTTACGTGTGATTCGTTCATCGCGGAGATCTTGCTACAATACGGAGCAGCTGTCGCAGTAATCAGTCGAGGAAACGAGCATAAACTAATGTTACCAGCCTATGTATGTAACCTGTTTCTGTTGAAGTACCTTTTGTACAAATAAAACTTCCCTTTCAACATCTTGCATCTTTCAACGCTTGTCCTTCGTTCGCCGCAAAAGTAACACGGCGAAACGTCGCGTCGCCATTCTGAGCGGCAATGCAACACGAGCACGGTTTCCTAAAATAAGCTTTTGAACCACTCCATACAGGTCAGTCAACATTTGTTTACGAGGAAATATGGGAGACTGGCAAGTTGTGCGATTATATTTAAGCTCCCCTTGTACATATTGCCTCAGAAGTATTTTTCCTATTTCTCCTTCTTTTTAGGCCTATACGCAACTCGTGCGCCTTAAGCGAAAGCCACGTACCCGGCGGTATCACAGCCAGTCCGCGCACGGTGCCTCGTGTTTTGTTGGCACGTGTTCAAGCAGGCTCTCCGTTCCTTCCACTACCTTTGGCGCATTCTTTTGTTCACTCGTATATGCCTCTTCACGTGCATTCGTGCACGCTTCCCTGCCAAGGTGGATAAATGGGGTGCCGCTGCCGTGACCCCTGCGACGTCCACTTAGGCATCCGCAAACTGTCAATGTCTATTTCTTCCTCTTACGCAGCAGACCGCGCGCGCGCGAGCGAACGCACCCATGCAGTTAACAGCCGCCCGTTTGTTGGCACGCATGCCGGAACGTCGACAGTGAGAGACTGCTCGCAAGAAAACGCTTACTAGATGCGCACAAGGCAAGAACAACGTGTACAAAACCAAGCGAGAAAAAAATTTAATTGCCGAGTCCCTCGAAGGAAAGTCCTGAGCGGCGCCCGAAAAACCGTTAATTCGCCGGACTATGAGTGCGACCGTAACGGCACGACGATCACACGATGACGGCACGATGGCTCTTACGTCGTGGAATGGGGACAAATATTTAGGTAACGATGAGCGTGATACCTGCTAAAGAACGACACGAATACTGGCTGTAAAAAAAGAGATAAAAAAATTGCATAAAAGAAAGAAAAACAAGACAGCGGCCAGGGTCAATCGTGTCATTGCGTTCCTTCGCAGGACATAAGCAGGCGATTGCGCGCTGACCGCTGCTGATGGTGCGTACGGCGGAATGGAAAACATCGCCGTTCGCTACGGTCGGTAACGATCTTTTGTGTCGGGGAAGCGAGCGAGGCGCGGCGGCAGCGAACGTGCCGCTCCCAGCGTTGTCGTCAGAGGCGATCTTTGAGGCCCTCTCCAGCAGCGGTGACCTCTCGTTCGCCGTCAGGCCCGCGCAAGGACGCAGTCGCGTATCGCAAAGAGCTGGCAACGCCATTCCACGGCTGCTATCATCGCGCGCACTCCCGGCTGGACACTTATCGCGTGCGCACTTACTGGGCTCTTTCGCTCGTTCGCCCAGGGAGAGAGAGCGAGATGTGAAAGTGGTACGCAACGGCTGCAGCGATAAGCACGTTACATACAGAGGGACAGCCCCCAGGGACGAGCGGTACCACGTGTATAGTATAGTGTACAGAGCCTGATTGCTCACACTTCGCAATCCTGTATAGAGGGCTTTCTCATTATCTGGGGACTGCAGAAGGCGCGCAGTAGCCACGGAGCAGAGAAACACGACAAAGCACGAACGGGCCAAGCTTATTGAGTCCTAGTTGAAGAGTGCGCTTTGGGCGAGATAATTACGGTGCCCGCCGGCAGGGGACGTTCTCCTCCAACACCTATATAATCACTTTTTTTCATAATTTTTGCAAGAATCAAATATAAATAAGCGAAGGATGTTCTATTGTTACAACTAAACAACGCTTGATTTCTGTTTCTTTTAGAATCGAAAACCTTCTCGATATCTACAGACTTTACTAATAGGATATGTTAACATACGGGACTCCCATTTCACGCGCCATGAGATGATAATAAAAAAAAAAGAAGGAAGGGGAGGAGAGACTTGTCTTAAGTGCCAGATTCTACAGTATTCTAGATCCAGACCACACTGAGGCCCTCAGGCGGATTCGCACCACAACAGGAGCGGAGGACTCGGTCACGCTCGGCGGCCCACAGACGAGCGCTCGGAAGGAGGAACCCGCGCGAGATGACCCCGTATGTGGATGAGGCGCTAAGCGTGGCCTTCGCGGCGCATTGACGCCGGGGAAGCCGCTCAATGACCAACGGATTCGCACGTACTTACACGCACTGCGTGCTGTTTCCTCTCCGGGCTGCCCGAGTACGTTTTGTGCGTGCGCGTCTGACGGCTGTCGGAGATTTACGATGCCGTAACAAGGACGTAATGACGAGTGGAAGGGCTCGCGCGCTGGCTCTTCTTCCTCGCGAGGCAGTGGCCGTTCAGGCTGTTTCTGCTCGGCACTCGCTGCTGCTGACCCAGTTTGCGCGGGACCAACTAGCGCCACTTGTAGCGTCGCTGGCGCCGGGGGAAGCCGCGGACATGCTCTGTGGTGTGGAGATTGTCGGGAAGGCTTCATATATACGCTTTCACGTCGCTGTGAAGACTTCTTTTTTTTTTCTGAAGCATAACCCTAATTAAATGAAACTTTCCAAACTAGGAAAGCGTAACTTCTTCTGCTGACTACCACAGGCTCAGATGGTTTACCACTGATCTACGTTATCCTGCAGAAAATAAGAGACAGAGAGCGAGAGAGATGGAAACTTTATTTCGAAAACAGCACGTGGTGCCACTGGATACGAGGAGTGGATCTACCCACCGCTTCATCTCCTTCCGAAAACACCGAAACATCATCTGCTACCAGTATGGGTCATTCGACACATAGACTGACCTCATCGGATTTACCTGATCGGACTTTAGCACCTGTAGTGCAACCGCCACCATAACGCCGCACAATAAACCCCCATACCTTACCCATACCATAGAGCCATCCTTTCTGCAAACAAATGTTTTATTCAATCATTTCTTAAAGGATCCTCGCCATGGTCGAGCAGGGTATCAGCTGTCACTACTTGAAGGCCACTTGCAGACAGCAAATGCGGCAACATTACCGCAGACAATGAAATGCTGAACAAAGGAATCGAAATTGTAGCCAACGTTGAAAAAACAAAATGGCAATGAGGTTTTATATTTCGGGCTCCGCTTTCGTCGATGCCGTTGCGCCGGGCTGATGACATGGAAAGACATGGCGGAGGTGGAGGGGGGCGAGCAAACTAAGCCGAAACTGCCCGCCGCAGTCGCGGAATGCGCGCTTGCACCACGGTTCGGTTATCACGGACGCGAAGCGGTTGCATGAATTTTTCCCTTCTTTGTTTCGCTGTGGGAATGCGAAGAGATAAACAGCGGACGCGTATAAGACAAGGAACTGTTGAGTTGTTGCTACAAACACGGAACTTGCTCTCGCAGGCGTGTAGCGCCTTGCATGTGACGATAGCTTTGCGCATATAACTTAACGAAACACGAAACTTGCATCGAAGGCGCCGAGAAATTCTGAATAGTGGACTCCATATGCACCGAAATCCGGCTTGATAATATGCGAGGTAATTGATCGAGTGGACTCTTCAACTAGCAATTAGTCACGGATCGTGCTTTCCCGCTCAAGTTTTCCTTGGCACACCGAGATTCGCTGAGCGGAGTGTGTGAACTACTGTCCAACTGCATACAGAAGCCGGACGAGTATTTCACATGACGCCGTTGGGAATACTCAAAACCGCTTCCAGGATAGCCGCATATATATGCACTGTATCGCTTCTATCGCTTATCAGAACCGAACAGTAGAGCAGCAACTTCATTTTGGCCCAGTTGCTTCCCCTTGGTCGTGTAGGGTAAGCAACGCAAATTCAACGAGGAACTAGACCAAGACATATATACGACTCGTTATCTTATCCTGGTCCTGTATTTATTCCTCATTGGTACTGTGCTGTTCTCGTTTCTGCATGGTGCTGCGCGCAGCGCTATACAGAGAAACATGTACGTTGTATGTTTCTGCGTCCTTCTCGTAGAAATCACGCTGCTTTTCTTATACCGTCCGCACCATGGCCGAGATAACATAACTATATTCCAGTTCCTTTAATTTTCGGCCCTTCGTCAGAGGTCCGCGCGGCGCACCACCTACGTCATTATCGGGATCGTCCGCGGACCATAAGAAAGGAATGAAAACGAGCAAAAGGAATCCTTACACCATACCGGTGTACATTTCCGGTGTTCCTTGACCGCGTCTAGCCTCCGTGAACTGGTAAGGGGTTGCCGATCGTCATCTCAGCTCTTCGACAGAAGGGCACTATAGGAGGTTAATGAATGCGAGGATTCGGCCGGAGCAGATGGCCCCGCAACGCACAATCCATGCAAGTTCGCGCCAAAACAATGTGGCGCCTCGACGTGAAGGGACAGACGCATATACAACAAGGGCGATGGACAACGGAGATGTCCTCCTGCCGCCCAGTTCGCGTCCTCAGGATGCGAGGGAGGTTCGAAAGTGGCATGGCCGCGGGGTCGGCCGGCCGGCCGTTATTGTTCCCGGCGGAAATACCCTCCTACGCGGCCGAGCCAGTAAGCGCGGCCGAGCGAGAGGAGCTAGTAGCCCCGTGGGCAACAAAGGACGCCGGCTCCCACGGCCGCGCGATAAGGGGCCTTAATGCTCGTATACGCCGAGCGCGCGTTGCACTACACGGCGCATGTAGCGCCCGTGATCAGAGCGTGCGCCGCGCGGCCGCAAACGAGCCGGGCTTCCGTCACGCTCCGCGGACCGTGAGCGAACGACATTTTCGGCGGGGGATAGCGCGAGCATACGCTTTGCTCTCACGCTTCTCACCACCTTCCCCGCACCCCCACCAACTAGCTCACTGTCTCTATCTTTTATTCTTTAATTCTGTGTGTCTCTCCTGCTTCCTCTGTGGAAAACGCATAACGCGCCCTCTTGATAACCCCCCCCCCCCACCCCCTCCCCCCTTTTTTTTTTTTTCGTGTAGTTTCCTTGTAGCTTCATTCATGATTGCTTGCTTTCTTTCTTACTGCTGCATTCAGAGGGGGGCGGAGAACAACGGCGAGTACACGTTCTCACGACGCGAAGCGCGGAGGCGTCAGGAGTAATCCTTTGGGTAAATAATTCGAATAATTCAGAAGAATAAATAAATAGAAAATAAAAAAGGACGGGCGGGGGGAGGGGGTCGACCTGTGTAGAAACGAAGGAAGGGGCTGCGAGTTCTCAAACGTTGTTGCTCACGCAGTAAGTGCGACCGTCGCTTGTCATTACTGGGACTCTTTCTTGCAAGCAGCATCAAGAGCGTGCGTGCAGATGAATATACGTATATGTGTGGCCCGGGGCGCTGAACCTCTCGCCGAACGAGCTAAAATTGTATGGTACCGGTGTTTGCGTCCCTCTGTACACAGGCGGCGGCAGCCTCACTGTGCGACAATTGCTCGCATGTAGCTAATTATGCGCAATGCTACCAATGCAGATGTTCGTCGTCAGACAGAGAAGGCGTTCTGCTTCCACTGCAGCGTTAACTTTTACTTGTGTTGTTACCGTGTGGTTATGTACCTTTGCTCTTTTAGAACCGGTAGGCGTTGTGCCGCTCTTGGGGGCAGCTGGGCGCCCTATAGCTCTCTGCCTCTTCTCTGTGACTTTGTTTTATGTGTGCAAACCAAATCAACAAATACGAAAACTGCTCGCTCACTATTGCTGGGTCAGTTTTGCATGCGACACAACAAAGCGATGAAAGGGGCTAGTTCGTAGTTAGTTGTCCACTATTCCTACTTGCTCTAAGTACTGCACAGCTAAGTACTTTACAATGACAGCTGCAGAGGGTAATTCCTAGAGCTTTCCTGGCCTTCTTAGCGAGCTATCTTCGCGCAGCGTATCTTCACGTAGCCAGCTATACCTTCACGTTTTCTTGGCCAGAAAAAGTCACCAAAGCAGAAAACTCTCATCTGTCTCCACCCATGATTCGATCCTGGATCGGCCGTCCCTACGTTCCATTGACACCGTTGGGAAGACTATTGCTGCTTTGGCTAGCACTTCACTAGACTAAACTTTCGCTAGACTAGCCCTTTCCGATATTTTTTTCGCATAATTTGTTTCTTGCGTTGTCTTTCTTTTTCTTCGTCTTTTTTTTTTTTTTTTTTTGACGTTATGAGCAATATTAGAGATGTACTTCTTGAACCAGGTACAGCACGTTACATTTTGCCTCGCGTGCTTCACCCTAGCCTTATGGCTTCTCGAATGCCGCACGGAAACAGTGTAATTGAGCCATAGGCCAACTTCTATCAAGGTTCTACGTATAGGCTCCCAGCAAGCCTCTAGCCAGAAGTGAAGGAAGGGCTCGCTCCCTCTCCCGTTTTAATCAGCTGGCAGCGGTGTCACGCCTTTTTCGACGCCTTATTGAGCCGTGTTGGGCGTGAACGATGTCGCGATACGGGTCGGTGCGCCACGATTGTCCCGCACGATAGGCTGGCTCTGCGCCAATTCCTGCGCCGCGCGCTTTTCCTCTCAATGTAAGCTAGGTGCCATGGCTGTACGCCACGTTCGGTGGCATAGCGTATAGCACAGGGTCCAAGTGCGTGCGGCACGTCAACACCGTCGGCGTCTCACGTGACAATGTGCTACGATCGCAGATACGAAGTGAATAGAACTAACCCTTCCTCCACGAGCCCCTGTTAGCAACACTCACGATTTTCCCGTTAAGTACACACGAAACTGCCGGGATCAACGGTAACAGTGAGATGTTAGGCCCTTGCTCTTTCCCAAATTTTCTTTGGCCTATGAACTTCTCTCTTCCTTCTCCTCTTTCAATCCCTTCTCCCCCTTTCCCAGTGCAGGGTAGCCTACCGGGCTCAGCCTGGTTAACCCCCCTGCCTTTCCCTTATGACTTCTCTCTCTTCTTTGGCCATGCTGGCCAAAATTCAGAGAGAGAATTTTGTTAAAATATGGCAGTGAGGTCGAACTGAGTAGAAGGCTAGAGTTTTCTTCGGAGTGACATTTAAGCTTTTAACAGAGACCCTTAGAAAGGGGCACGTGCATCCGAAGATGCAGCCTGTACTGTGCAGTTGTCAGCAATTAACTGCAGTAAACTGATTGCTGAAACCACGAGTTCAGTACAGGTGTCGTGCAAGAAAATACGAAGGCAGTCCTCATAGCTACCGCAGCTCCGCTCGGGTCAGGTCGAAGACCCGGAATGATTTCCTCATTGGCTGTGCGGAGCTCCAGTGCTGTAGGAATGTCTCTACTAGGGAGCAGCGGAAATAAACGATTGGCGACGGTTAACCGTGCAGGCCACCGGCACCTTTAGCCATCTTCACGTATGACGACACACCTTCTAGCCGCAATCCAAAGCGCACGACCGGGCAGCCCCTGTTATCAAACACAATACTTTCCTCCGTCACTCTTGCGTGCGTATGTTTTAACCCACGGCGACCAGGGTGCAGCAATTATCAGGAGCGAAAGAACGCGACCGGTTATACGATATACGAAAGGCATGTGAAACGTGGAGCGCGAGCTCGCGCGCTCGCGTTTTATTTATTTATTTTTTCCCCCTATCCGACAGGGCCGCGCTCGTATAATTGCAGAGGGGTGCACGGCGAATTCCGCCGTACACGACGACAGAATGAAACTTGGGGCGCTCGCGCATGATAAAGAACCGTCATGAGAGCGAGCCGAGGGTGAAGACGCAGCGCAGCGGCTATATGTGTGTAGCCCGAGGACGCCAGAGACGGCGCGGCGCGGCTATGCTTAGAGCCAGAATGCCAATCGCCTCTCCTCCTCCTCCTCCTCCACCCGGTGTGTTTATAATCGTCCCGATATCCCCGGAGGAAAGCGCACGCACGCAGGCACCACGTGAACACGTCGAGCGTCCGGCAACACGCTGGAAAACTGCCCGAGGCAACCTCTGCGAGGCACCCACCTCACGTCAGGTGCCTCCAATTAGGTCCTCGTCTCCGCTCGTAAATGCGAGGCGTGGTGTCACCAACTCCACGGACGCACGACGACGACGACGCGTACGCGTCTCTCCTTTCTTTCCCTTCTTTCCTCTCTCTTGTACGTCGATATTTCTTTTCGTTAACGTCAGAACGTTCCGGCTTCTTTCTAAGGCCGTTCCCCAACACGGCATCTACTGTATATGCTTTCACTCACGTGACAAGTTCCGGTAGGGGGCAAAACCGAAGGAAATGGGTGTAGAAGGTGGAAACGGCGTAGATACGTCTGGCATTTCCGATTAAGTTTTCTTTTTGTGCGAGCACGATTGGTGCCCTGAAACGGCGCGTTGAGATTACCCGTTGTCTCGCGAACAAATGAGACACCCGTGCCGAAAAATGCCATTTCATCCAGTAACGCTTTACCATTGTGTTTGAAGCAAACCACATTTGCAACAACTTCCACGTACAGCGAGCTCGTGCATTTGCGTGTTGTATTAATAAACTGTCGCTGTATATATATGCGCACGACGCTCGGAGGCTTCTAAATTGCAATGGATTCTGACGTACGTCGGAATATATGGGCTCGGAGGTTCTGAACGTGGCCCCAAAGATCGCCCCCTACCACCGATCAGATCATCAAGGCCGCGGTCTGACTAACAGCATAATACTGCGGCTACGTAGAGAGAGAGAGAGAAAGTATAGCGAAAGCAAAAGTAAAGAGGTTACCCGAATAACTAATCTGGATCCCTTCTCTGCGTTGGAGAAAGGCGATCATGCCTATGCGCCGTCAGTCAGGCGCATAATCCTGTCCTCTTTAAAACAACGCCACAGGGCTTTTTTAAAGCCGCCACCGTAAACGTCCGTCGAGGCCAGGAACTTATAAGTCTACATTCAGACAGCGCACGCTTGTGAAGCTTTTCGGTGGTGCAGAGTAAGCCCTGTCCCTGCGCACAAAACAGGGGAGGGGGGGGGGGGCTGTCAGAGATGCGCGATGGCCTCATCGCAACCGCGGGATTCGCAAGTAGGGCTGTCAGCCATGTCAATGCCAAACGCGCAGGCATTTGTTCAACTGTGTGTGTTGGCGTATGACTTTAAAGCACCGAAGAAACCTGCGCGCACACGCTATCAGGGTCTTCTTTTGTTCGTGGCGACCGGGAAAAGCGCACGGAATTAAGAGCGAAAGGGGTCGAGGACACGCCGTTGAAACGTCGTCGCGCTCATGGGCTCAATGAAATGAATGGTGGCCACTGATGACATTAGAATTAGAAGGAAGTAGTCGTGTCACACTCGTGGTCCACTGACGAGGAACGTACAGGAGTAAACTGTACCACTTACAAATGTTTTGAACAATCAACGGATATGAGGCAGCTCAAACGTCAGCTCATGATGTCATCTACGGATGACATCAGCGTGGTTGTTTATCGTTTGCTGCCGCGTAATCTGTCGGAAGACGCGTTCAGAGGACGTTGTGACAAAGGAGTGTTTGTTCCTCTTTTTTTTTTTTTTAGTTTCTAAATTGCTCAGCGACTGACAAGATCTTTAGCCGCACCCTTTAGCGCAGCTGCCGCCGCACGCCCTGTGCTCTAAGCTCATGAGAATCCCGACCAATCAATAAAGTTTTGGAGGAAAGAAAGTTCTACACGCGCATCCTATGAACTCTTGACTCCTCACACAAACGCTCTCTCTCTCTCTCTCTTCCTACGGCTTCCGACCTCCTCACAACCAACGACCCAACACAAGCCCGCATAATTGTGCACTGGCTGCGACACTTGACAAATTCGACATACGCTATGCGCAAGTCAATCCGACTCGCATCCGTTGAAGCGCTACTACGGAGCGCCTCTTGGGTAAAGACCGGGCCCATGTATTCGTGCTGGCGGTCTCGCGACCGCCCCTATACATACTATATGCGCTATATACGCCCCAGGCACCACGCTCTCTCCCTCGAAATATCTTGCGCAGTACCTGGCCTGCCAAATAACTGACGTCCAAGCGCCCCGACAGATAACAGATATGATCGATTATCCACACCACGACTATTGGCGGCGACGTTCGTATCGCCAGAGGGCGCGCGAAGTCGGGCCGCTCCTCATCGAGAAGTGCTCGTTGCATATACCCGACGGGGAGGGATGAACGTGGAGGTGGGTATGGTGTGATGGGAGCTGCCAAGTTGTTGCGTGCGCAAGACCGTTCACGGATCGTGCGTCCATCCGCGACCCGCATGCGAGCGAGCGGCTGTTACAGCGGCGATCAATGATTATTAGAGACCGTTCGACCTCCAGCGTCGGTCGCGCGGTCGACCATCGCGTGTCTCATCGGACGTGCAAGTGCGCAGAAGCGGAGTTGACGCCCGGAGAGGGAAGACGCGGCCAAGGACTCGCTCTTCACGACCCTTGTACAAGAAGCAGCTATACGCTGCCGTGCCGTCCACTGCGCCCGGCGAAAGCTTCTTCGTTTCTTACTCGCGGTTATTTTGTTGCTGGCCGCTTTCGTCATTTTTGCAGACCGCAAAAGCAAGCGACAAAGCTACGCGTATACAAACGGAGAGGGACCGCCGCCCAACTACTATGTAACAGAGTGCACGCCGCCGCTATAGTGGTGGCGGTGTGATTAATTCCTTCGGCGCTTTCGTAATCATTCTTTCCACGAATGGAACGTAAATGAGCGAGGCAGTTGGCCATCCTGCGAAGGCATGCGCCCAGCGACAGCGGAAAAAAAAAAAAAAAAAAAACACTCCTCCTTGCGATTTTCGCGGAACGCTCCAGAAAACAAACGCGTTTTCGCTTCTTCTTTCTCTTCTTTTTCTTGCAGAGATGTAATCGCCGCCACGATACATGCCCGCAATCTCCGTGAAGCTAATGAGCGCTTCACGTGTAGGGAACAATTTTTCGCAAGTGAATTCCGCGGAACTGCAAGAAGTCTTGCACGTTTTCCTTTCGCTATTTCACCCTCGTATGTCGTCACACGTTCCGCCGCTCCTTCAAGTGCGTGGATAACGCTTACTATATAGATGTAACCATAAAACACCCTCCTCCCACCTTCCCCTACCCTTCTTATTTATTTATTATTATTATTTTTTTTTTGAATGAGCGTCTTAGCCGAGCAAGATTGCTCTATATCCATTCAAGGACTTCTAATTTGCAACAACTTGTTGCGTTGCTGCCTCCGCAATAGTTAGTGCTGCAAAGCCGAGTAGATTGTACTGCATAATGAGTCAAAACTACAGCCTCTTCTGGTGTCTATCAAAAAAAAAAAAAGAAAGAAAGAAAGAAAGAAACGTGGTGCACTGGTAATGGTTTCGTGCCATTGTGTGACAGTAGCGCAAGAAACAAAAACAGAGAGAGAGAGAGAAAGCAGCAAGAAAGTAACGATGTTGGCACTGATTTAAATCCTTGTTTAGGAGTTCAACGAATACGCCTTCCATTCTTCTGCCGGGTGTAGGAAGCCCGAACAACCGCCGCCGCCGCCTTGCAAAAACTAGAGCTCCTGGCAATTGCCTTCGCAGCGTGTTTCCCAAATGGACCGTACTCCTTGCTTTTTAACCCTTGATGGCGTCCGCGCTGATCGCTTGTGGGTGAGGCTCGGGCGATGCGTCTTCGCGTGCCCGAGCGCCACCCGTGCCTCGCGCTGGCCAACTGGGCTTCGGCCGGCGCGGCAGCCCACAGTCACTTGCGTCGGTCGTGATGGAAGCCGCCCGGAAAGTATAGTCATTTGACGGCGCGGTTGTTATACAATGGGACGCGCTCCCCTGCCGCGGAGGGAGGGGTGGGTGCCTGGAGCGGAAGACGGGGAGCGCGAGCAGTTGCCGACAACGCTGGCGCCCACCACGTCTCTCTCTCTCTCTCCCTCTGTTACCCGTGATTGTCGGTGGCGTGAGCGGCCTCTTACGGAAACCCCGTAGTCATCGTACGGGCAATCGCCGTCGACCTCCGCACGTCATACGACGGCGTATAAAACATCGGGTGCAGCGCGCACGCGCGCCCGGGCGTCTCCGTTGGACGGATGCACATTACGAGCATCCCCTTCGAAACGGGGTGCTGGCTGGCTGGCGCCACCAAGATTGTTTTTACCCTTTTGCCACGTTTCTTATCCTCCCTGGAGACCCATGTCAACGAAACCTCTGGTCCTTGAATATGTTTATTGCACTAAGAAGTAATGTGAATTTAGTTCAGCGTGGCACTGCAGGAAGGCAGCGGTGTGGAGTGGTCAGCAAACGGGTGTATAGCCGATATTCTAGTTGACATCAAGAGGAAGAAATGGAATTGGGCGTATACTGCGTAATATACAGATAACCGGTGGCATATATTAGAGTTATAGAATGGATGCCAAGGGAAAGGAAGCGCCGCAGTAGAGGAGGGCCGAGGACTAAATGGGTGGCGTGATGAAATTATAATAAACTTGCAGATATATGAAGGCGTCAGCTGGCGCGAGACAGGGGGTAAATAATGATCGCTGGGAGAGGACTTCGTGCTGCAGTGTACATAAAATATGGTGGTGATGATGACTACATAAGTCTATTGCCGCGCCGCGGTTGACTCCATCTAGATTCCTTCGCCTTTTCTCTATTCTTAAAGCTCATAACACGGTAACTATGACTCCGCCTTGGCCTGGGACACCCCGATTCGGAATCAGAGACTGACCGATCCCTATTGCGGTACAATGGCCTATTAGGAGGTTTGATATGCGGGCGCATGGATCGCTGGTATCTGCCTCGACACGGAAACGAACCACTCGACATCGCATTCGACACACCGCCCGAAGCTGTTCGGCTTGCATGCAGTATCGCCGCCAGCATAAATGAGACCAGATAACCCCAAGATAAAGAAGAGCGCGACTCTATCTTCTTATTATTTTTCCTTTTTTTTTCGTTTATTCCTCGTCGCGGAACTTCTCTCGGTTCGTTTCATGTAGATAGACCTTTCACGGTGAGTTTTACAGGACAAGTTTATATATCGGCGAAGCAGCTCGGCAGTTTCAAGGAAACTGGCGGCGCGCATTTGCGTGTCGTTTACGGAACAACGCATGCTTCTCCTTTTTCCGTCTTTCGTGCGCTCGTGCAACAATCTGAAGCGTTTATGCTGAGATGACGAAGGTATTACGAAATACACCGCGAGAAATAAATACCGCGAGAACTTGCTCTGTGCACCACCACACGCAGTACGCACGAATCGCTTCGGTACACGCGCGCATGAAAGTGGATATGCGTCCAGCGCCATTCGCAGGTCTCAAACGTCCCAACAGCGTACCCGGGATCAGTGACGCATTATAGAAGCAAACATGACGGTTCTTCGTATGCCATTTATACTTGGTTTATCGTTGCGAACTGTACACGCTATAATATACTATACGTTTTTGAAGCGCTCCCTTTCAAGGACACCGACGTCTTATCCACAGACAGAACTGTTCCTTAGCGAAAGAAAAGTGCCATATATAAATGCAGCATAACGAAACATGTTCGCGTGTTACTTCCGTCACACCTTTTGCCATATCGAGACGATATTTTGTTTCTGGCACAGGCGAAAGAGCTTGGCTTCCTTCACAGCGGCGAAATGCTCTGTGCTTAATCAGTAGCTTACAAGGAAGAACGCGGCAGAGGTACCGCGGCTTGCTCGGCGGGTGCACCATCTTCACGGGCGCCGCCATCTTCAGCGCGGAGGGGGCGACCCTCTCGAAGGAGGCGGTCGCCGCCGCAGGGCGAGGTTTCTGCTGCTGTTACAGCAGGCGGCCGGTGCGATGGGGGGAACGGCCAGGGAACGAACGGCCGCGCTCGGGCGATGATGACCTTGACGCCGGGTCGAGAAGGTCGTGCGGCAGTCTTGGCGGGAAGGCTGCGCTGCTGGCTGCGAGAAAGCGCCCGCCCGGGCTCGGGGGCCTCGTTGCTGTTGCCGCCAAACCCCCCCAACTCCCATTTCTTCTGGGGCTCCACGGGGAAGCCCCGTTGCAAGTAAACGCGCCACCACAGCGCATTCTCTCTTACCGTAGAGGCCCAGCCATGCCCTTATTCGCCTCCCCTCCCCCCGCAGTTGCCCCCCTTGTTGGAGCCTCGAAAGAAAAAGGGGGGCAAGACGGAGTGAGGAGGGACACTCGCGAGTCAGACGGAGAGACCCCCCCTACAGAGGGTTTATGGCACAGCGCCTGCCCAACTGCCGCAGCTTTTGTCAGGAGACCGTCGCTTTTGGCAGTTCGCCCCCCCCCCCCCCTCTCTCTCTCTATTCTCTGCGGCGTCGCATGGCTTCAGCGCCACCTCTCTCAGCTTGTGCCGGTCCGTTCAAGATGGCGGATGCCGGGCGAGGAGACGTCGGGAGATTGAGGGGCCGGTCCTGCCTGCAGCCGCCGACTGATGGTTGTTTGCTGGGTCGGTAAAACGGTTTGCCGTGGGCCACGCGACGCATCGCAAGCGGGCGCCTCCCAACAGGCCGTTCGTTCCAACTGTGTGTTCTCATAACCTCGAATCGCGTTGACGCTGAAAATCGTACAGCTTGCTGGGAACGAATCGAAGGGAAGGGTGAGGGGAGCGCGTGTTTTCTTTTTCGAGAAGTGACGGATAGTAAACACGAGGTACCCTGTACAGTCGATGGTCTTGCGCTCTAAGGTAACACCACAGAGAAACGCTTTAATTGCGACCTTGCATTCGTACACCGTTTCCTCGGCAGAAGCGCCGAATGCCGCCTTCAAAGAGTCTCGAGGAAGCGTGTCGCACGTTTGGCAACGTGCCGCGGCACAAGGGAATCGCGCTGTTGTCCAACAACAAAACTGCGCATTCGAGCGTGTATACTACGACCTATGTGGGGTGCGCCGGGTGTCTCTTGATAAAACAGAAGCGAGTCCTCAATGAAGCCAAAAAGAAAGCGCGCGACGCGCGCCAGAGTACGCATATACAACAGCGTTGCAGTATACGACAACTTCGAGCCAAGCATCCCCATCCCTTTCCATGTTCCGCGAGCTAGGAGCATGCTTCCGGGGCTGCGGTGCGGGCCTTGGCCCGGCGCGTCCGGCCAATCAATCCGTACAACGCCGCGAGCTGCCGCGTGCCCGTGCTTTACGAGCGCGGGCCTTGTAGTACAAGGGGGTCCCGCAAACAGCACTAAAAGACCGCACCGCGGTGATCCGATAGCGCTGAGGTAAAAAAAAGCCTGCCCTCCCCCCTTTTTATTACTATACTTCGCTCGCACGTTGTTCTCGATGCCTCTCAGCGCACTTGCGCTTCGGTGACCTCTCTCTCTCTCCGACGAGCCACCCCGTTTATGGCCGCCGGCGACCGCTCGAGGACGTAGTACGTAGCCGCGAACAGGTGGCACGTGAACGGTCCGCGATCCTGCCGGAGGAGAGAACGGGCTAACGGCCGCCAACGCACGCGCGCCTGGCCTGCAGCCCCGCGGAGGCGTAGCTCGATGCTTCGCGAGGGGGCGTGAGGAAAGCGTGATTGGCACCTTTGCCTATATATGCACGGACGAGGCGCCCCTTCGCTCATCGTTCAGGCAGGGGGAAATTTTTCATACCGCTCCGAAGAGAAGTGGACGATAAATGGCCTCGCGAGATATGTATGCGCGGTTTAATGGTTCTCCGCTGTGCGCGCTTTATACCGCTCGGCTCTTGCCGAGCCAGACGTGGTATACAGTATGTGCGCACAGCGAGGAGTACGTCGGTAAACGGGTCGGAATTAATTACGGCTGCGCGTAACGAGTGAACAGCTCGAAACTGCACGTAAATGGCTCGCGAAACGCAAAACAAGCGCGCAGTAAGAGCCGAGTGGTCTTTAATACAAACCAGTGGCTCATCTTTCATAAACCAGAGGGGCCGGCTGGAGAATACAAAGAAGCGGCAGCGGGAGACCGCTTGCTCCGAACATTACGCTTGAGATATTTTTTTTTTTTTTTTTAAGCGGACGGGATGACGTTATAGTTAGTCTCAGCTTTCTCCAAAGTTTGTCGGCGGCCTGACTTACTTGCAAGTTTGATCACTGTATAGCAGCTATGGAGAAAGAAATTTTATTTTTTTCCCAGTACGTTTAGTTTTCTTCATTGTACATTACACCTCTGAGCGCCGTATCGGACCTTCTATCGTGTAGATTTGACGACTGCCTCTCTCCTATTCAAGAAGAAAGGGAGCCCCAAATAACACCCGCGCCATCGTCAGCAATCATCACCTTGTTCCTGCAGCTGCAGCGAACGCTTGCTTCTACTCTGCGCGCGAGCGAGAAAATAGTTCTTGGTGGCAGGTTCGTTCCATCAAGCCAGGAGGACAAGGTCACTCGCGACGTACTGCGCTAAGCTACGGGCGCGCCTTCTTTTCTCTCTCTCCCCTCTCTCTCTCTCCGCAATCCGTTTCTGGCGTGCTTGTTGCGTTCCGATTTTTGTGTACGGAAATGTCTTGTTCCGGCACCAGACAAAAGAAGAGCCGGGCGAACAGGAACAAGAGTGCGAAGGACGCCCATGTGCAGAGACGCCACGAAGCGCGCGCGTGTGTGTGTGTGTGTGTGTGTGTGTGTGTGTGTGTGTGTGTGTGTGTGTGTGTGTGTGTGTGTGTGTGTGTGTGTGTGTGTGTGTGTGTGTGTGTGTGTGTGTGTGTGTGTGTGTGTGTGTGTGTGTGTGTGTGTGTGTGTGTGTGTGTGTGTGTGTGTGTGTGTGTGTGTGTGTGTGTGTGTGTGTGTGTGTGTGTGTGTGTGTGTGAGAGAGAGAGAGAGATTATCTCCATGATCGGATATGCAGCGGGCAAACGCGGAGGCTGCATGCAGCGCTCCTGCCCAGATTGTCGACGAAGTCGTCGAGGGACCGTTTAGCGAGGAAGCACCCCCCCATAATGATAAAAGGGACAACGGCATGCCTCGCCTCTGTGCAGAGCTATGCGAGCATTTTATGAGCGGTCGCCGCGTCCCTATCGGAGCAGGAAAAAGGAATACGCTATATACACGACGCATGCATCGTTGCATGCCATGCGCATCGGTGGAGCAGCCAGCCGGCCACTGCGCCCCGAGAGACAGATACGAGAGTCATACTATAGCTGTATAGCTGCGAAGGGACGGAGCGGCCGCCGCTGCTTATCTGTCCCGCTTATCTTCGAGCACGTCAGTTCCCCCCTGGGCGACCGCGTGCGGGCGACGTAGTTTGCAGCGCGGCATTTTTTTCTCGAGCCGGAGCTCAAATAGCGTACGCGCGGCGACCCGCACGGTCTCATTTGGATAAGCGGCGTCAGTTCGCTGTACATGCATGTTGGAGGCCACGGCGCGCAGGTCTTTTCCCGAGACCACCCGTTCGCTATTCAAAGCAGCCAGCGATGCTTCCCAGAGAGCGGGATAATATGTATGCCCGTTTAACGGGATCATTTCCCACCACTGATAACTATAGCCCTCGCTGTAGGAATGCAAGAGGACTAGGGGTTCTACTTTTGCGTACATCGAGTAGTCGCGTCGGGTTCTTTATGACTCGCGTTCACACTTCAGGGTACGCATTCCTTCGATGCTATCGTCGCTGGCAGTAAGCGCCCGAGGAGGATAGCGAGTGACGCCGTAAGTGCACATGTGAACACGCCTCGCGGGGTTGGCTCGGAGCGAGTGTATTGGTTTCGCGTGGAGCTGATCGCAGCCAATCACGAGCCGACAGCTACGAGCGACCTTGCCGCTATCGGCGGCGCGTTACTTGCGAAACTCGTACTAAGCCGCACCGTGACGACCGATATACGTATATACCGCAGGTGTGAACCCACGCGCCGAGACTCTGTATAGCGTATTTCGAGATATAGAGGTCCCAATTTCTTAAAGACCGCGCACGCTTCTCGTTATCGCCGAGTCCTACTTTACACTGAAAGGCGCCATTGTTTCGCTGAAACTTCAGTGTGAACCGAACGCGCGCTGTTTCCCGGAGATCGGTAACGTACGTCGTAAATACGGCGGATCCTATATACGGGCAATTTTCTGGTCGTAAATTTTAAAAGCGGGGCACGCTTACAAGAGATTTCTCACCAGGCGAGAAAAGATAGCGCCCGTGTTCGAAGTTTTATTTATGGCGGGAACGAGTTTGCGCCGACGTTTACAGCGGCCCCACGCCAGTCTGAGCGTGTGGACGTCAGCGCGCGGAGAGCGAAGTAGCATCCCGTGCCGCATTCCTCTACGGGTGCTCGCTCATCGCGACCCTGATCAACTTCATGGACGGTGCGCGCTGTTTCGTTTGACGTCCGCAGATGCGATGATTCCGATGCCGCGATCGCATCCTTCTACCTTTAAATATACCTGCTTGTATTTTTCCCCCGCAGATTGTCTCGGATGGCGTGTCTTATGCTTGCGAGAACAACCGTGGCAGGCTAAACAAGGTGGAGACAAATTTACAAAGCTTTTCTGTTCGTTAAAACTGTTTGGCGTTGGCCTATACCGCCCTCGCTAATGAATTCCCTCGTATTTGCTTGCGCCAATTCTTCCGAGCTGTTCCAGCGTACGAAGTCTTTTGTGGACACTCCCCCGATATTACTTGCCGTATCGGACTGCCTTATATAATATGGCAACGCTCAAAACATTACAAAAATATAATAAATAATTACAAATAACAAAGCCTCGGTTACAGCAGTTGCGGTCTGCATTGTTTAGCGAGTGATTATAATGTGGGAAGATAATATGCTCTCGAAGAACCAGCTACAAGTAGGGAGTCATTAATAATAAATGTATGCAAGCCAACGTGACAAAGCACTGTCGCTTTACTGACATTTTGTCCTGCATCACCGCTATATATTTGTATTGAACAAGTAGTGGGGGAAGCCGTGTCAGAATCTGCGAAAGGTCGAACTTTCGCGATGCTCAGTGTGTGCACAAGCAAAGCGATTCAGCCAAGTGAGGCGATTCGCTCGGGTCAATTAACAGAGCTCCCGGAGTGCAGGCGCGGCAAGCAATGCTATCTGTCTGCAATTGTGGCTGGCTGTGTGTAACGCGCTTAGCATACTCCTTGAAAGAAGAAGTAGAGAGCAATCCATTGATTGATACAAGTCATCGATACTTGGGCAAGGCGACACCATGGGTCTAAGAGACACGCCGTAGTAGGGCACTCCGTATTAATATGTTAACCTTGAGATCTTTAACTTGCAGCTAAATCAAACACACATCGGCATTTTTACGTTCCGCACCCGTCGCAGCGTGGTCGCCGCGGCCGGGAGTCGAATCTGCGACCTTGTGCTCAGCAGCACAACTGAGCCACAGCAGGGGGTGATGATTGTGAATATGTCACGTCGAAAGTTATGGTAGAAAAAAAAAAAAGAAGGAATAAACAAATACATCTTGCAGGCGACGAACTAAGCTTCGTTGCAAACACCGGCGTCATGAAAACTGTTGAAAAGTATAGATATACCCCTGACTGAAAAGTAGCGGCACCTTCTGACATCGTTTGAGGCAGAGCGTCCGCCTCACCCAGAAGCCATACCGTTCTGACTCTTTTCTTTTTTTCTCCCCACTAACCTTCAATCCCCACCTTTCCTTTATTTTAGTATGTTTTTGGACGTTCCTTCGCTCAAACGCAGCGTTTTTTTTTTTTTTTTTTTTTTTTTTTGGCGTCGCCGTAAAGCACCTGTACGCTACTCGCAGAAATTATTGCCTCAAGTCTGCAGCCGGACAGAGCGCTAATGACGCGGGCTTCTGTCGTGCGCTCGCCGCTCCGCGAAGTGGCCGCCGTTTTTCACTCGCCGGCGCTTCTCTTCTCGGGAAGAGGCGCTCACGGGGGCTCGCACGGGCCGAAAGCTCGGTGCGGCGTGTTCACGAAGGGCCATGCGCGCCTTTGCGTTTCGGCCCGGCAATGCCCGCACGCTTTGCCGAGCGACCACCGTCCTAAACAGAGCGGGCAGCCGGGCGAAGGCGACAGGTTAATTAACCGTGCTCCGTGGCGCCGATCAGCGGAAGCCGGGGCCGCAACTTCGAGCGTATACAGCGTAGCGCCGCCGTTATATTGCGGCCCGGCCACCCGTACAAGGGGCCCCAATACGCGCAACACTACTCTGTCCCCCCACCCCACTTTTCTACGAGAGGGTCCAGTCCGCCCCGGTGCGTATTTCTCTGCGTGCCCCCGTGTTTTCTTCGGGAGGCGGGATTGGAGCGAGCGACAGCATACGCAGCGCCGTGCAACGGCGAAGAGGCGAGGTGCTGTCAGACAAAACGTCACGGGTGCATCGGGCCGATGATCCGCTTCGAAGGTCTGCAGCCCCGCACGTGCTATTATTATGAGGAGCGTTCCCTGACAGCTGCCGAAGATGCTCGTCTGACCGCCAGGGATGGTGTCCGGATTGAAAACGCTTTGGCCCTCGGTAGGATGCAGGTCGATTCGCGAGTCAGTCAGTGGGGCACGTTCCGCTCGAAGAGGGGGAGGGGGCTTGCAACGACGAGCCGAACTCTGGCAAGTACGTGGGGCCATGAGCAGTTATGACACCGGGGAGAAAAACTAGAGAATGTCAAGGGGTTCGACTGTGGACGTTGAGAGAAAAGAGTGCTTACTATGAGGAAACCGCCGGCGCCTGTGTGAGTCAGTATTGCTGGGCAAAAAAGTTACTTAGAGCCAGCAGACAAGGAGAAAAGGAATACGTAGACACCACGGTGCTCTAAGTTCGACAGTTTATTCTAAAAAAAATAAAAAGCAAGAACACTTCCAACACTTAAATGTTGTGTGTTCATTCGACCACTCCTGGTCACAGCGTCACACTAATCCGCTTAAAAAAAAAAAAAAAGGGGGGGGGGGGGGGGACGTTTTCTTATCCCGTATAATCAACGGGCGCCGCGATTACACACATTTCACCACTGTAGCGTCGACCCCTATTATTTCTTTAACGCGAGTGTATTTGCGTCTCGTCAGAACTGCGCATTTCTTTAGCATTCTGAAAATGCTGTCCAAGATGTGTACCTCGAAGACTTCGCGAGCACCCAGCAGATGCCACATGCACGAGAGCCACAGGGCTACGCAGAGAGCGCTTTCTCGATAAACAGGTGGACCCCCTGCGGGCCTATAGCTTGCCGCCGTGTTCGAAGGTGTACCGCTGCGTATAGGAATAGTTCGGAGAAGTATACGCGCGCTTTGAACGCCGGAACATGGGCAATTTGTCTACCCGAGAAATACGCCTCCCAATTCCCCGATTGAATGCGCACGTAATGTAACACTCGCTGGCTTATAGTGTCACTGCGCTGTTGCGCCGAGTGTTGGCAATGATCGCTCGAAACTGAGCAAGCGACGCCTGTATAGAAACGCCTTCTGTGAAACTATCAAAACGAGATTTTAAGTGTAGCCGCATCTTTAGCTCATTCATTAATTCATTCATTACGTCATACATGAAAAGGAAAGGAGCCTGAAAGAGACTGTCCTGATGTCATCCCCGTCAATGTATTACAATCTATACACATATATACTGACGCTTTCTAGATCGAGTCACGAAGCCCGCAATGGAAATAGATAAATAATCCACAAGCGTAGATTCTCGGTCGGGTAAAAAAGTTCACACATTTGAACTCTTCTTCATGTCAATGCAAAACGTAGAGGTGAGCTCGCTTGGTATCATGAGCCATGCGCGTAGGACTGAAACGTGTAATTGATAACTATTCTCGGACGATTTTCTTTCGTTGCGTTAGTTTGCCCTACGGCATCAAAAGGAAAATGTTAGGCATGATTACGAAGCTCTGTCTCCCGCATCGCAGGTTCAATGCTGTACGTCAGTGCACATGACAAACTACACAGCCCTAACGTATTGCTCAGTCGCACGCGCTTCCGGCAGCGAGGCCACAAGCTTCTTTCTTCTGTCTCCGAAAACCATTCTTCGTTACAGAGACAAGAGAGATCGCGAACCGTCGGGGTTTGCCTCCATGCAGACCGAAGCGCGCATCGCATGGCTGGTCGCGGGATCTACGTGTACGCAAGCGCTAACGAGCGCTAGATTCACGACGTAAGTAATGGCGACTGTTTCCTGAAAGCCTATACCCGCCGCCTCTGGTAATTACTTAGGGAGGGCAGGGTAAGGCCGGCCAAATGTAGTCGTGTAAACGCGCCGTTCGGCACTAACGAACGGCGACTGATTCAGCAGCAGCAGCAACCGCTGCGCGGGCAACGCAGTGCCCACCATGCACAAGGCAAACAAACAAAAAAAAAAGGAAACCCCACCACGGAGAACCGTACTTAATGACTGCCGACATAATTCGGCGAGAAGAGAGGAACGGTGTGCGTACGTGGACGCGTCAATAAAGTAAAGAAAACGCGAGGCGAAGAAGGCGAAATTACGGCAACTTATCACGTCGTCGTCTGCTTCCTCTCCGCGGCCGCGCGTGTATATAGTGACGTATATAAGCGGCATGCAGATGAACCCGATGCTACATAGACGCTCGCGCCGGTCGGGCCAGATATTCGGTCACGAAGAACAGCTTCTTCTTCTTCGATAGCTTTCCAATCACTCTTCTCTCGCAAAGGTCACAAGCGAATCGGAATAAGGCAAACATAAACGTACTCAAAGGAACGTACCTCGTCCCGAAGGGTATACAGTAATGCGCTTCCATATAAGAGCCGCCGCACAGCGTCTTCTTTCTATAGCTGCGACCGAGATTCCAAGTGTTTCAGGGGTGCTTGGTTGGGGGTGTTAGGAGGGGGTACGTTTATAGTTGCTCCTGCTTCCAAAATGGAGCCTAAGGCGAGAGCGCCTCGACGCGCCATACGATATACCGGCGGCAGGAAAAAAAAAACAAAACAAAAAAAAAAAAACAGCACGCGCGATGAACGCCAGCGCGTGCGCGCGTTCGAATTTCGGTTCGCGCCCGGATGCTAGTACGCGCTGCATGGTCCAATCACGAGAGAGCGCCGATGACGACGCGCCAGGCAAGGGGAGGGGGAGGCCGATCGTTAAAGAAAAGTCATTGGGTCACGACAAGCGGCAGAATGAGCGTAATACTACGTGGATCGAATGTTGCAGCAACCAGCAGCAGCATCACCACGATGCCGGCGCGCGTTGCGAGCGTGCATGCATGCAGGGGCTGTGAATATATATATGTCTACACGGTAGCCACGTCGACGCCTCCCAATTATCGCGCCTTCTTTTCGAAGGCGATCCCTTTCGCCTCCCCCCCCCCCCCCTCTTTTTTTTTTTTTTCTCTGATCGTTGCCCATTCACGGCTTTCTGCGTCGGCAAAGCCACTCCTTTCATCCCACGTGTTTGTCGCTCGCTGTGTCTCTCTCTCTCCCTGTCTCCTACACACGCAGGTGCGACCACTATTACACTATATCGACGAGCGCCGTCTGGCTTACTCGACTACGATACCCCAGGTATGCGTGTGCGTGCCACGGCGGTGTCTCTCCTACGCGAAGGGAGGGTGGCCTGCGGGACACCTCCCAAATTGGCTCGTTTATTTCGAGTCCCTGGGCGGCGCGCGCGCGCTCTCTCTATCAACAGTTTCGCCGGCGACGAGCGCGACACCTGTCTTGTGTGTCCGTGTCGAGGGAAATAAGTGAGCGAGGTTGGCTGAAAAACGTCCGTCGCTTGGCTCCCGTTCCTCTACTCTTCTGTAGCCGCCGTCTGCCCCGCGGGTACACAGGGGAGATCGTCTTGCTGAAGCCCTCATCGCCGGCCGTGCGTTGAACACCCTAAACACTAAATACCCCGCCCACCTTTCAGCGGAGGCCAGGCTTCCAAGAGGCAGCGGAGGGAAGGAAAAATTGCGCGGTGGATGTTCAAGAAGGCGCAGCTATACTGGCGTACATACGCGCTACAGACCTACATATACGCAGCATCGGCAGGCGTCGGCGTTGAGAGCTGTGCAACTTCGTAGTAGCGAATTTGCACCTCCTTTCCACTCTGCATGCAGGCGAGGGGAGCGAGGTTAATTTCCCAGTAACGAAATTGTAAACTGGTTAATACGTAACGAGAGTGTATTGACCTCCTTGTCAGCGCAATCTATAACCGCTGCCCGTGTTGGTTAATTCCCACGTTCTTCAATTGCCATATTCCATCCGCGAAAAAATAGGAAAGAAAAAAAAGGGTGTGATGGGCTGTGATAGGAGAGGCAAATCTGCGTGAACGAAACCTGAGCAATCGCTGCAACGATGCAAGACATATCACCTGCAGCAATTAGCTCAGAGAATGCCTGATAGCGCGAATCAACACGGAACCTTCTTTTTGCCAACCGCCTCAATTTATATCCCGCTAGACTCATTAATGCGTACTATTTGTCAAAATGACGGCTAAACAAAAATCACAAATCGCGAGAAAGGCCCGATGTTTCTGGCGGCACATTCTAACCAACGGTGTACTTCAGCGATTGCGCGATCATTAGGGATAAGGTCATCATTTGCTCGAGGCTCCTATATGAAGTTTTCAACTAACTCAATTTAGAAAACAGGCAACCAACCGAAGACAGCCAGTAAAGAGATTCACAAAAAAAAGCAATTATTGAAAAATGTATCGAAAGTAACGTGCAGGGAAATGCAGTAGCGTTACAATCGTCACCTTCGCACGGAATCCGTTCCCATTCACTTATACGAAAAACACTGTAGAACACAAATGAAGAAAGCATGCGCGACCTCTGCCTGTGTGTGGTTTTCACAACGCACACCGACACACACACACACACACACACACACACACACACACACACACACACACACACACACACACACACACACACACACACACACACACACACACACACACACACACACACACACACACATGCACGCACTGTTCTTATACATTTCGAAGGACTACTATACGTGACATGCCAAAGGCGAGAACATGCGGCACATTTCGGTTTGCCTTCCTCTGCCCTAAAACGCACACACGGCGGCTGCATCGTCCAGACAAGCCAGCATCTGCAGAGACGCCGAGTGAGCACCACAGAGGAGAGCCTTCTCGCCTCGCGTATCTCGCGAAACGAGTCCCCTCATCAGCCGCCGGCGGTGGCGCCGAACGGCGTCGCCGTTCCCGCTAATACGCGGCCTAGGTGGCCCCCGCCAAATTCGGCGCCCAAAGCCGAGAAAACTGGGCCCACCACTTCTTGCTCCCTTCTCTTCGCGGAATCGCGTTGTCCATCGCTGATAACATTAGCGACAAGCCTGATCAACGACCCGACGCCTTAATGGCGCCGCACTCCGCGCGTTCCGAAAGCACTTTTCGACGGTGCAGTGGAAGAGGGGGAGGAGGAGTAGCTCGAAGATGGCGAACGCGCGTGCGTAGAAAAGCGCTTTGGGTATCTGCCCGAAAACGAAATAAATAAACCAAACAAACAACACACTCAGCCACGCACGTAGTGTGTACGCTGTGCCAGTGTCTCGTCGTCACATTAGCTGACCGCAGTCGCAGACTCTACGTGGGAAGTCCCCACAGGGGCTATACCACATTTAAGCACGGGCAGTCGCCAATTGCGAATAATGCACTAATGACGGGTTTCGGTTCTTCAGCACGAACAGCTCCGTCGTCGTCGTCTTCAGTTAGCCTTTGATGTCCGTTAAATGCGAACAGCTCTCAATTAGCATGAGCGACGAAAAGCGTGCCTCCCAGCTGAAACATGTCCCGGCGTTTATAGCGTAAACTGCGGACGGCCCACCCTTGAGGCTGGAACGTGCGTAAGAAATACTGATACTGCCGAGAGACCGAAGCAGGAGGCTTCGGACCGGATGACCTCCCGTATCGATCGCTTGACCCACTGACAAGCAAGCTACACTGTGGGCGACGCGAAGCTTGCCGGTTTGCTCATACGTGTCTTGCCTCGGGACTGGCACCAAAGGGGATGTACGGCATAAATGGCACTGCGTAGGCCGTCGCAGCCCACATTCCCGTTACCATGCACAGAGCGAGCCGATAAAAAAGAGGCCCAGATGGCACCTATGGGTGACCATGACAGCGACATTATTCAGCACTTAAACTCTGGCGAAGAAAGGTCATTTGCGGCGCATACTGCAGCTTTGGCGACCGCGATCTGGATTTTGTGACCTTTTTGTCAATGGTACCGCGAGTTATAGGAGAACTAAACGGAGCATACGCGGAAGGCAACACTCACCCCCCCCCCCCCCCTCACCCTATACCCCGGGTCCTCTTCCCCAGATTTCAGGATTACTACGACTGCAGATACTGGGCCAGGCAACTCAGTCTACGACTTACGGCAGTGCGAGTGCCGTAAGGGAATATTTAGTGTTACAGTGGCCACGCCCACTCAGGCTCCGTGTGCGCTTCCGTACCAGAGCATCAGAAGGTGCACACGCAGCTGATGCATGAATGGAGCCGTAACGATGTAGGGCGACGACCTCATGCTAAAACGCGTCTGCTCGCGTCGATCCGGACCGAACGTTGAGAGCTGTGGGGCCACAGTATATGCGTTCCGCAGCTGGCTATATGTAGCGGTGCAGCCAGTGCAGTATTTCACTATACATATACACCTAGCAACGGCGCGTAAGATGTATTACATTCACTTTGGTTTTCCTCTGCTTCGCCATTCTTGCTACGCATTCCTGTGGCACAAGGAGAGAACGTATAATGTGCGAACACAGAGCGCATTGGCTTAACCGTTTCATCACTTCCAGAGCCAGCTGTCTGCACGCTCTCCCTCCGGGTCGTTCCGGAACGCTCAGTCGTTGCTGCCACGCCGGCCGGTGGTATATATCCACGCTTGCGTGCCACAGTATCATGTGACCGTAATGCGACTGTCGACGCCCTTGACGCGTACTTGGTCACGTGATGCTCCGCGTTCCAACATTCCCCGCTCAGTCCAGCTAGCCCTGGAACCATAACACGAGCTCCCTGCTCTCCATTTCATTGCTGGCACTTTTTGTCTTTCTTTCTTTCTTTCTTTCTTTCTGTTTCGGCTGGTTCTTTCTCCCAGCCGATGCGGTATAGTGTTTCCGTGGCGTTGCCCCGTTTGGCTGCGTCGAAGCGAGCGTCTACTCGCCTTCGTATCGCTTTTCTGTCTGTCATGCATGTGTTTCTTTTTCTTCTTCTTCCTCCTCTTCTGCGTCGCTGGGCTGTGCTGCTGCACCCGCGCTGCTCAGCATGTGTGTATATGCTCCGCGCGTTATGCAAGGTGATCTACTGCGGGCGGCTGTTCAAGGACGCCACCGTGGCGCGCAGTCGCTCGACTTTACAAGCTGCATGCAGCGGCGCCGCTGAAAAAAAAAACTGCTGCCGGCCAGCACGAACGAGACCGCGGCAGCGTGCGTGCCTCGTGTTCCATGCGCCGAGCCGCGTGATGCGGTTTCTCGAGTGCTACGGCACGTACACCGTACAAACCACGTGCGCGTACGCAATAAGCCGCGATAACGCATTTGAAGCACAGCCAGGTTTCTATGGCAGCGTGCTTCTGGCCATTCCAAACAAAGGTCCGTGCTGTGCTGTAGAGCACCAACCATGGGGTCTATTTGTAAGGTGGGCTAGAATGGCTGCCGGCACTGCGAAACGTATGCTATAACCGCACTAACGAAAGCGATATGGAGCCGCTTCGTGATTTGTGTTCCGTCCTTCTTAGCGCTGTTGAAACGTTTAACAATGCCAGCTTTTTCGTGCCACTACAAGGGCGCATCTAACACGCGAAATGAACCGGTGACGAGTGACTGATCCATGTGCTATCGATCAAAAAAGTTCACGGACCATGGAATCTCAGAAAACGCTTAATATCCGAGCAGCCTTTAAAAGTAGCCAGTTAAACCGTATATCGCAATGTTGTTCGCATATACCAGTAGAGGCTCGAAATGGGAATACCAGGCTGCGTTTTGAGGCTGCGGAGATATTCGGCTTTTTGTCAGATCCCTTGGTCCGTAAACTTTTTTGGTCGATAGTATACAAGCTATATACGCTGTAAAATAATTTACATCCAAAAATAATGTACACCCTTTAGCTTTCATGGTGGCCATAATTTACACCCAAAAATAATTTAGTACACCCTTTTTCGTTTTTATGGGTGTAAATTATTTTACAGTGTATGAGAGAGAAGGATAACGAAAGAAAGAGAGGAAGAAACTAAAAGTTCGCGAGTGGGGGAGGGGGGGGCGGGGCAGTAGAGCAAGGACACTTTATTTGAAGGAAAAGCGGGTAGGTTGTCGAGGACTCTCTCGGCGAAACGAGATGCATATAGATTGGTAGGGTGACGGGGCCCTCAGTTCCGTTCCCCGACATCCTACTACCAATGTACAGTACATATACACATCGTTTCGCCGAGCGAGTCGTAACGCTCGCCTTATGTGCGGACAATAAGGGACGCCGGTGCGTCAACGGCATCAAGCAACGGCTCGCACCGTATCCCTTGTTTACCCGGTGGACGCGGCACGTGAGACAGAGGATAGTGTATACATATACTCACAAAGAGCGCAGAGACGGGGCTGAAGAAAGGCCGTTGATCGGCGGCCCCGGCGCTCGCTCGACTCAGGTGACGCTGGGGGACCGTGCGTACGCTCGGGCAACGTGACGCCCGCATGCGCCTCTGCGAGCTCTTCCGTTGCGTTGCGTTGCGCTGCTGCCGAACGTCGGTGTATAGCCTGTTCGACGAGAAGGAAAGAGAGAGGCAGTGAGGTTAACGAGTTCCGCGAGCGGTCTGCTACCCTACTCAAAAGGAAGGGAAAAAAAGGGAAGGCGTAATTATTAGTGCAATGAAAAGTTGACAGTCACTTAAGTATCCTTCCGTGATTTAAAGGCGAAAGCATGAGTACTTGTCTATAAGTTATCACCTTAAATTGAATCTCCGCCTTAATCCGCCATGCTCTAATTTGTACCAACGCTAATCCACCTTAATCCGACTTTCCGCCTTAATCAACTTTAATCCCATTGTGGGAGTGACAGGTCGTTTTTTTTTTTTTTTTCTGGGGGGGGGGGGGGGGGGGGGGCACGGCGCCCGGCCGACGCCGTGGCCACGGTGTTGTGGCCGTGGCTGTTCGCCGTGGGATTTCGCAGTGCGAGCCGCGGCAGGTCCAGCGCCGGGTAACGTGACGTCATCACTTGGTCACGTGGGTTTTGGTACCATTGGAGGTTAACGCCGGACGGACGCCGGAGTTTTCGCTACATGGTGCATACAATGCTTTCCGCCTTAAAAATCCGAGGACACTTAAGCACTTCTATCGAGTTGTGAATGGGAAAGCCTTAATTAATGACCGATTGAACGGCACTGAGCGGTCCTTCGAGTTATGAACTAGAACTCATCAGTGGTGAGAGCAACAGTACGAAGTCCAGGCGGAGTGGTTTTCTCTCTAATAATAATGAAGCTTTTTATATGGCAAATAAATTAGTATAGAGTCTTGAAAGGATACTGTACCAGTCATATAACTGAGTAACTTGTGCTTTATGGTGATCATTTAAATCCCATAGCCAAGACACCGATTTCACCTGCATGAACACGCGTCAACGTTCCTGCGCAACCTCCTATAGTTGGGCAAACACGAACACGTTCCCTTCGCAGTCAGGCAGCAGCACTCGAGCAGCTCTGCCTGCCGTCCAAAGTTCGTGCGCGGGGCGCGGCGTCGGTTCCAAGTCCGGGCCGTTCAACTCGGGAGGAGGAGGGGGGGTGGGGGGGCTAGTAAACGCCCCGGAGCAAGTCGCGCTCCGCCTCTTCCGTGCAAAGGTGCCGAAACGACACCGCTGAGAGTGGGCAAGCAAAAACGGAAGCATCGCGTTCCACTCGACGAGATAAAATAATAAATATCTATGTATGTTTACGCTTGTATGTATACGCTGCGCCAAACCGTTCTGTCTCCTGTATGTTTGCTCTCATCTCTAGCTTCCCTCGCATGTCGACAATGTTTACCGCGCTGCTCTGGCCACTTACCTAATGCTGTTGCTGCTGCTGACTGAATGGCGCTTCCCTCACCTCTCTCCTCCTCCTCCTCCGAAAAAAAAAATTAAGGAAACACATGGAAGAGAGCTCGCAAGACGTCGAGCGTGTCGCACCGAACCGTGTGCAAAACTTGCCAGTGCAACATCGCTCCCCAACAAGCCAGCTCTATTAGATTCGCAAACTAAACCGTGTGCTTGAACACAATCAGGGCCTGGTTGCTGTTTCTTTGCTAGCTTAATATAGATGAATTGGAAGGAAGGGTACGTTAGAGCGTGATAATTAAACTTGAAAAAACAGTGAACGAGGAATTAATTAAGTCCTCCTAGTAGGACGAGTGTAGGTTGTGCAGATGCTGCGCGAAAACATTGCTTTAACCGCTTTCTGTACACGCGGATGGAGTGATAAACCGGGGAGAATGAGTCCTTACAGAACCCCGTGGGACGCCGACAGTGCCTTCTTTATCTAACATTTAATACGATTACCCACTCGAGCTGCAGGGTGTACGAGGTGCGCCACTATGAAAGGAAACACTTATGAAACATGGCTGCAACACTATGGAAGATGCAGAAATAAAAACGAAATGCAAGGGCGCTGGAATCAACTCGATTTACTATACCGAAGCGATTACACATTAGTGAAAGGCACGCCCGCGTCAAAATTCGAGAATGCACGACATATATCATTCAAATAGTCTCACGCGCACGCACAACACGCCCCTTTATTCGAGATATAAATTTCCTTAGTAGAGATCCCTGTACAAGTGATCAATTACGTTATCGGCATTTCGTGTACATGTCTTCGTTTTCGCTGGCACTGTATAACCATGTTTCACAATAGGCGTAACCACGCAACTAGCCCAGTTTTCAGCATTAGTGAAAGGAAAAACACCTCACTGGCATTGAGGCAGCGACTGCTGCACATCTTTCTCTGATGCGCGCAACTGCCTCTTGAGCTGAGGTTTCAGTACGGAGGCGAGGGCGGAGAATACTGCATGCAGCAAGGGCGAAGTGGAGAAAGAACGAAGAGTCGCGAATGCCCTCCTCCCGTCAGAGGATGCAGGAAGAGAAGGGGGTGGGAAGGCTTCCAAGAGCTCTTCTGCCCGGAGGGACCGTATACCCTAAATGTGCTCGCGAGCATGGCAAACATGAACGCTGCTCGAGCGCACACACGAGATACGAGGGTGTGCGAATCGCCATGTTCCCATTGGTGGATAGCGAATGCCGCGCCGCTTCCGAGACTGCTGTTGCTGCTGCTGCACAGCCTGCGAAAGGTTTCGGAGCCTATCAACAGAGCTCTCACCGAATCCCGACCTCTCCAGCACCTTCCAAAGCCAAGCGTGTGCGTGTATCGTAAGGAGAGCGCTTATCTGCGCGAAAGACGATAAAAAGGGGATCCTCGATAGGGCGACGATCGTGCTGTTATTTGTGTGCGTGCGTGTGTGCGCGTGTGTGTGTGTGCGTGTGCGTGTGCGTGTGCGTGTGTGTGTGTGTGTGTGTGTGTGTGTGTGTGTGTGTGTGTGTGTGTGTGTGTGTGTGTGTACGAGGGAGAGCTCACGTAACGCTGTTGCATACCGCAAGTAACGCCACAGAGGAGGGGGGGTAGTACACAGATAGCGCACTCCAACGCGAGTTTGTGATAGCCGCAGCGGGGCTGTATATCCCCCCTCCACCCCGTAGGGTCGAGTGGAATTGTCTTTACTGCCGCAACGGTAAGAATTATACTGCCGCGAAAGTGCTCATTCCGAATCACGAGGAATGGCGCCCATCGTCGACATCGCTTTCAGAGCGGCGCGGGCAAGTGTACTCGGGTCACGTGTTAATTGTCTCGCGGCAACGTTGTTCAGGTGATGTTTGCGCGTTCATCGGACGTAATTGGGCGTTGGAACAAAAAGAGCATCAACGTTGTTCCCGGCAATTCCGTACCGAAGCGACACTCTCGCTCTGAGACAGGTGTGCGCCGAACTACTCTGCACGGACGCTTTTGAGCGAGTTCCATACGTGCATGGAATGTCTCGCCGAGAACGACTGGATGATCAACCAATATTCGCAACCACTTCTTTGCTTAATGTGCCAGGTGCTGAGATGGGATGCCGTGCACGTCCGTGATTAGATAGATAGATAGATAGATAGATTGATTGATTGATTGATTGATTGATTAAAATGTAGGTAAGTTAACAGAAGGATATAGGCACGAAGAACCAATGAATCACGCACACAATCCAGGGACAGAACTCTGTCGTCACACCTGCGCAAGCCCGTAACGTTCAGTAACTGACGCTGTGTCTTTAAACGTGGATTATCTCATGATTTGGGCGACAATTGGAGCCTTTGGGCTTACGAGATGTGAAATTCTGTAAGCAGGCTCTCCCGCACATTTATGGTGCCCTACGCAATGTGGTCGGAGGTCGCGTGCGAGCAGTGAATGAGCAAGGAAGGAGCAATATAAGGTGACAAGAACGGTGGCGTCATCTTGCAGGCTCGCAATTCATTATGACTGCTATAGCACGAGGTCCACCATTTTGTGTGAGCCACAAGATCCACGTGGAGAAGCGCACTTGCTAAACTTGCGCTACCCATACATATTGCAAATCAAATAGCAGCACCCGCCTCCATTAAGGCCCGCCGTTCTTTGTGCGAAATACCGTTCCGCGAAGAGACAGGCTTGGGCCGACCAGCATTATATTGACAGACAGATTAAATTACGAGTACCGCGCAGAGAGGGAGGTCGCGGAGTCGAGCAAGCGCACCGTATACAACATTGGCTTAAGAACAGTAGTACGGGGATAAAACGAAGAAGAAAGAAAAATGATTTGAAGCGGTTAAAATAAATGAGGAAATTTAGCATGCTTCCTTTTAGCCGGCTGGCACGACGAGTGCAGGCCTAGCGCGTGGCGCCGCGCCGCGACCCAACGAAAGACAAACACGCGGCCCTGCGCATAAACGCCGCCACCGCGCCGAAAGGGGTTGCCGACCCTATTGACCCTTTTCGCGGCGATCCCGTGGGCGCTGCCATGTTTGATCACGTGGTGACGCGTCGATTGCTTGCCTCAACTGCCTCCGTTGCCTCCTTGTTTACAATGGAAGTGTATGACGCCGGCGCAGCTTAGAAAACCTCTGTTTTCGGAGATATCGTAGACGGTGACTAGGTGGACGACACGAAGCTTTGATCGCAGCTGCAGACAACACGCAAAAGCGCTTTCGGAGCTGATTAAGCTATGTCCAAACGGTGCAAGCAGCGTATATGGTGCTTGGTCTAAAAGCGGGACTAAATATGTATTCCAAACTATCCAAACATTCCGCTCATGAATTCAGTCAGGATTAGTATTTCTTCTTCATTTTTTTATTCGGCAAATATTTTGAAGCAGTGGCTTGTCAGTTTCTGTCTCAGTGAAGTTCCTCGGTGCGGCCACTATCTGATTATTTTATGCCTAATCGCTCGCGGGTGTGCTCAGTGCCGATAGATTTGTTCTTGCTGCGCACGGCTTGAAACGTAGCTGTTTTGTACACTGTAATACCTTGTAGCAAATATATATTACAGCTAGTAACTCGCTTACTCTTGTGAACCGTCACGAAACATTCAGCTTCGACCATTCGTGCGCCATCGGTGCATGTAGTCCGTCATTTATTGTGCGTATATAGTGCGCATATATTCAAGTGTGCATCCATTCACTTATTCTTAACACGTTGGTGAAAGAGTGGGCGTAAGTTTCCGTGCCAGTTGGAGTAGATGTGTGCAGACACTGTGCGCGAAACTTACTATGACAGGAAGCGGCGCTACTCCCTTCGTCATTGTTTAACGAGCAGTACTCACTGTTGCCGACGTTCTGGGGATGAAGCCCTTTCTTTGAAGGTTAGCGATACAAGGCTGGCGGATGAGAAAATTTCTGTATCATCGAGGAAAGCCGTACATCACGAAGTGCCGGTAACACGTTCGGACAGTTTCAGCAGCGGTCCGCGAACTTGGCCACAAAGATTCATTCTATTCCTTAACATGCCAGTCACTATTTTTGCTGCCAACTATTGCACACGTCTTCAATCCACATGATTCAATCTAGCATGATTGGAGCACAGTGTTTTAGCGAAAACTCAGTGCATTTCCGACAGCTGATCGCACAGAAGCAAGGTAGAAGCGGTAATGGTTTCGTATTCGTGCGCGGTCACTGAGGAGAGGTATGGCGCGCCGCCGTGAGCGCCATCTCGTTTCTCTAAAACAAACTGCTCCGCGAAAAGGGTCAATAGACCACTCGTTCGTCGACGGTCAACCCCGCGGCGCTGCGGCGAGTCGGGAGACGGGGGTCTCCGCATTAAGCAGTGCAAAGCACTGCGCGCACGGCTGTGTATACCGCGAGGTATGGACGGCGGCCTGCCTGCCTGCCTGCGCTACTGTGTAAACCGCGGAACCACTTAGTCCTCCTCTTCCTTACCCTGCTCGAGCGGCGGCATGCGCAAAGGAGGACGATTTTCAGCGCACCCCCGGCACGGCGCGCGCGTGAGTTGCGTGCATCGTCTTCGCACGAGCACGTGTGGGGGCACGTAACTGGAGTCACTCCTATAGTTATAACGTATGCGTAACGACGCATCATGAGCGCCCACGCGTTAAGCAAGGTAACGTATAACGTTAAGGGGGCTCCTACACATTTGGCGCGCTTAAACGTTCAGGAATCTGCATGCTTGGAAACGAGGACAGTCGTTTATGGACAGGGCAAGGTTTTCAATTCACGCGGACGTTTGGGCCACTGGCAGTGCATTGCTGAATACGTTCTCGTCGGGTCGCCGCCGTTAAAGGACCGGTCGGTGCTTGGGAAGGAGAACACCTGGGAAACCTGAGTAGTTATGGCTGCTCTACTGCTGCGGAATACTTATTAATACGTCCATTGTGAACGGGACCGTATCCGTGTTCATGGCGGAAGATTCACTTAACCCCATCCCACAGCAACTATACTCCCTCCCATCCTTCCTCCAGGGTGGTCCTTTGTAATAGGAGGCGGGGAGGCTGACTCAACAGCCACGAGTTTCGCATAAGCGTCATTACTGGTTAGTAAAGTACGATCATTCCGTAAAACAGCAGCCATTTTTGATGCGACTCGAGACATGAACCGAGGCATCGCGACATCATAACTCGAGATATCGCACATCATTCAATCGGCACTGCGTTCACGTTAAAGTAAACAAAAATGCTCTTCGGAGACACACACTCCCGCAGCAGTTAGTTCTTTCGGCGCCAGTTTTCTCTCCCGTCAATTCGCAGAACACTGCATGCCAACGCAGCATTCCAAAGCGATCGCGCAAACGACTCGACAAAGTGGTCATTTCAGTCGCATCCACAAGGAATGGCACGGTATTTACGCCGTTGCTATATATTCGTCTTTGCCACCCAAGAGCGCCCGAGCACCCACGAGCTCCAGACATGCTGCACGTAACTTAACAAAGAAATAGCGGGATCCGCGGTACAGCATTCCGCGCACGCACGCTTCCGTGAGGACTAGCTCGGCCGCACCGCGCACAGCGCGGTGGCGGTGGGCTGCAGCTCGCAAGTTCAAATAAGGCGCGCGCGCGCCGCTTAAAATGCTCGCGCAAGATTCTGCAATCTCTGCTATTTCGCCGCGTTCTTCTTCCCCTCGCTTCACCTTCAACCCTCGCGTGTCGCATACCCGCCCGCAGAGACAAGATGCCGACGCGCGCGTACTGCGGCCCACGATATACGTGATCGCAATCTCGCGGCAGAGGAGGAAGAAGCCTTGTCTCAGCGTTTGTTGTGCATACAAGCTCTCCGGATGAGGCGTCTGCCCGCGCGCACGCCTCTTTTGCAGCAAGTCGTTCAGAGGAGAGCGATGCAACTTCCCTCCCACTCTTTCCCTGGACTGGTGGTTAAAGACATGGTCCGTACCAGCAAGTGTGCGCTATGCGCCGCGGTTCGAGATAAGAAGGCGCGGCTTGCTAAAGAACAGAGCTGCAAATACTGAGGACTGGTAATTCAGAACGCAGTACAGCACGTTTCGTAGATTGAGAGAAGGCTCGGGCGCGGACTCGCGCACTTCGTCGCTCTTTTTGCCTATTCAAAGCGCGGTCACGCATCTTTACAACGTGGCTTGACAAGCGACACACGTCCCACAACGCGTTTTCGTTGTTCGCGTCTACGTATTTTTTCCGGCCCTCGCATAATACTCTGACTGGCCACGGATGTGTAGCCAATTCGCATTTCTTTCCCACTCCCAGTGCCAAACCAGACTGTTTCAACTTTGCATGGGAGTATAGATAGTATTCACTGCTTAGTATTAGCCTCGTTAAACCGGCTTATCATTCCCACGTGACGTAAATCTCCTCAGTGAGTGCATGTTCTATGTGCGTTTGCGGATCTTCCGCTTGCTTCGAGCAGTGTATACGATCGCAGATTAGCGCCGACCACGTCTGCGAATAACTGGCACGCCGGTGATGTAAATCCAAGCGGCAGTCCTACTCTCTCCATCTTTTCGGCAGCCTCACAAACAGTGCGACATTGGCATCAGCAAGAGAACAAGTGTTATTCTTGCTGCGTATAGGTAGTCAGTGATATGTGAGCTCGGCCTCTCTAACAGGCGTGCGGCGTTACTAAATTACAAAGCATCGTGCTTTTCATGTGTGGCAATCTCGTAGCCCGGCGATATATCGACGCGGGCATCTAGGGTGCGCTTGAAATTCAAGGAGGCTGCGAGATATAAGGCGGCCATTCCGTTCGATACATATACTGAACGTACTCGACTCTTGGTAGTCAGTATATCAGAGCGTCACTGATACTGAGGCATGATATCTATATACCTGACCGTGAACGACAGAGCGCTCACAGTGTTCCGACCTCTTCGAGTCACCTGGCTAAGGGCACGACTTCGCAGTTTTGACCCCAGATAACACATGTCGATGGCCTGATTCTCTGTCGTGTGGCTGAGCCGCGGATTTTTTTTTTTTTTTTTTGTGATTATTCGTTCTGTCGGAACGCGGAAGGCGCAATTGTCTTGTCAACTTGCTTGCTATAACGCAATACACGCTATCTAACGAGTAGCGTCATACGCGTAAGCTTATCAGATACATGTGTAAGCCAGTTTTGGGTTGTGTACTGGTGGCTGACATGTTCATATATTCCACCCATACTTACTGGAAGGAATAAAAGCTGCGTCTCTATTATTATTTATTTTTCATGCGATGGTTTCTCGATAATTCGGTTTATGATGTTATCTCCGTACGTTCATTTCACGCCTTATCATAAAGAAGGCAAACGGAAAGCTTTGTATAGTGCTGGGCGAGAAGGCTGTTAATTCAGGCTCTCGACATCTCCGACTGGCACTCTGTACCGTGTTGGCTACAAGCCTATCGGCATCGTGCCACGTGCTCAAGGAGCTGCTGCTGCTGCTTCATCTGGTGAAACTCGCAGCGCATGACACCGACGATGAAGCAGAGGACGGAAGCATGGAAGGAACAATAAAGAGAACGTTCGACGCATGCGTGCGAGCGCAGAGGCCCTGTGTCTGAACGGCTGTCGGCGGCCGTATGCTGCACCGATTCCAGCGGTGACCATCGATCAAAGTTCGCGGGCCTCCTTGGTCTTTCTCGTCTCTTCGCAGCGGTGTGGAGGTGGCGCGACCATTCAAAAAATGTCGTCGTCGCGAAGATCCATCCCGTGGCGACGACCCGGTGCCTTATTTTCGGGGTTGACAACGGCCACACCCGCACCGCGACGCGCTGGAATTCTCTAGGCCTCGGCCCATAGATGCTCCCGAGGAGACGATCGAGTTCGAAGACGGATCACTTCCTGCCGCTGGCACGTACGTTCGAAGTATACACATATAAAGAAGCACTGAGAGTCTGTCGGTTCTGGCTGGTGCCGTTTGTTCTCTCGTAAACTACCTGCTGCGAAGAAAGGCTGGAGTTTCGTGTGCCTGAACTATCCCATTTTCTGTGATTGTCAGATAGAATACAAAAAAAGGAAAAAAATTAAAGCTGAAAAGAAAAAAAAATTTTGTTCAAGCAAGCACGAATTGTGGCGGTAACGATGAAATGCGCCACAAGAAGGAGGGCTACATAATGGTCCGCCCAGTTCAGCAATGACGTCATCAATCGCTATCAACACGTACAACGTACCCCTGCTGGTCTTGCACATCGATACAAAATAATTCACTATCACTGATAGATAGATAGATAGATAGATAGATAGATAGATAGATAGATAGATAGATAGATAGATAGATAGATAGATAGATAGATAGATAGATAGATAGATAGATAGATAGATAGATAGATAGATAGATAGATAGATAGATAGATAGATAGATAGATAGATAGATAGATAGATAGATAGATAGATAGATAGATAGATAGAAGGGAGGCAAGAGGTCAAAGGTTTGCTCCCATACCCTGGGGGACCGGTGAGGGAGAGGCGCAAACAAGGAAATAGAGGTGAAACCGAGTAGGGAAAGATACGACCTCTGTAGTCGTTCTCCTATTAGTATAGCGCCTGGATGTCAGAACAGTAAGAACTTAGATGCCGGCATGATAATTTGCGCTGATCCCGTGAACATTATTTGCACGGCACGTTAAATCGATTTTCGTATATTTAACAACGTGCTTAGTCACTAAGCACGTTGTCAGTTCTGCATTACATTTCATTTTTTAATCAGTTCCGCATTACACTAATAGTGTAATGCGGAACTGATTCGCACGAATGTCATTATGATGCCGAAGTGCCTCGACTGCCTTGTCGATACTTCGAAGCACTTGTAGATATTGATTAATTTCATTTTTTAATCGTGCAAGTTTGCCGAGACCGTCCCATGTATTTAAAGCGAGCGCGACGCAAACTTCTCGCAGGGCTTGCATATAGCGCCAAGCGCATAATTTGCTTTTTTTGCTTTCGCCCGCGCGCCACCCTGTACATACGACAAATGGCGCCGATGGCGCGCTTGGACGCGAGTGTGCCTCTAATGCCAGGTCATGCATGCAAAGCGAGGGCCATTAAACACGCCTAACTGCTCCGACATAGTCATTAGTCACACTGCGCAGCGCGGCTCGCAGTGAACGATTAATTTAACGACGCGCCGCCTGTTTTCTTCCTTTAACCTTTTCCGGGAATAACTGGCCCCGCGCGTCGCCGTCTCATTTCCCACCATGGATATTAAAGTCGTGCCTTAACAAAATGAAGCTCGCTTGTGCTAGACATCGGCGTGTAAACATTCGACGCCGAAGACGCGGACAGCTGCGCATTTTCATTTGTCAACACTGGGAAAACGAGGCTTTACGGCTGTTCTGTGTACACGCGTATAGCTTTTAGTGGGCATTGCACCCTATACGCGCCACGTGAGCTTCTGCCTGGCCGCGTATACTGGAATACTTGCGACGCTCTGGAATGGCCACCGCTTTGGAAGGCAAGTATAGTTTACAACCTCTAAAGCTACGCGAGAGTTATGCAGACAAATGAATATGCGTGGACATCGATGGATGTATGGCTCAATACACGCAGTTGTCAAGCGATAGGTAACCATTATGAAGATGTTCACCTTAACGTTCAAGAGTAGTAACTTCTAAATATAAAAGTTCCAGTTGGTTAGTAACAACTTTGTTGAGGTCTTGCAGAGCTTCTGCCGACGGGGCCTGCGCCGGTTATTTTCGGTAAGTCTCAAAGCAACATGAAGACTAAAGTTTATTGCATGTAACGTCTACTTATAGTAGGTATAAAAAAAAAGAAAGTGAAACTGTATACCTAGTGGATGTGAGTTATCTGTAACCTTGCCTAGCATTTTTCGTTAACCCTTCACATGCAAAAGGTACAACCAATTGGATACAAGTCCGAATAACTTCCATGTCCATTAGTCTTTTCACTTCGTATACAAAGCTTTGGAGAGCTATAGATTAAATAAGAGCGACTGTGAGCGGCTTGTCGCGCGCTGAGGTCACTGGAAATTCTTTTTTCACGAAGGGAACACATAAGTAGGCCTTACGTGATTCGTGAGACCTCTATAGGCTCCCAAGTCGCTTCGGCGGCCTCGCTGCATATGACGTATACCACGCTGAGCGCGAGAATGCATAAACGAAGTAATCGCTCGCCAACTAATCACAAAGCGCTTTACTGACCTTCAAAAAAAAAAAAAAACTGTCGGCGCGGTCCGGCGCTCGCAATTATTCTGCTTCAACAACAACTGCATTGATGCACTGGATAAAGAGTTAATGTTTTATGCAGGTAAGCGGGGCGGGCCTCCTTCACCGTGGAGGAAACAAACATTCTCTTCTCGGACGGTTCAGTTCTCGGCCGTGATTTACGATTCCCGAGTCACGCAAATAAGAGCAAAGAAACTGAACAACTAAAACGCCGCAAACGCCGCAGTTTCGCATATTTATATCTGAAGCCCACCATGTAAGCGTTACATTTAGGAACCCTTCACCAGCCTGCTACGTGCTCTTTGCATCCCACCCTGGGCGACGCTGTTTTTCAAGCTTACATTGTCAGGTCCAGGCTATTCTGGCTATAGCGTCGTTTCGACTCCGCACGTGCCCTCGTGTGTACATACAGCCACACATATGGAACGATAAGCGGATCGTAAATCCAAAGTCCGTTTGCGGGGTATACGTACGACGGCTACGCTTATTGCGAGTCGATTTGTGAGCTAAGGGCTCAGCCCGAAACGTCGTTCGATTCTCGAGCCTATATTCTTAGAGCGCTCCTGTCGATTCGTTCGAGCACGCGGCGAAGCTCCGCGGCGTAATACTTATGGTAATGGTCCGGCACATGTGTCCCGAGCGTCCCTTGGGGCCGCATAGAAACTCGAGTGCACGCTCGAAAAAAAAAAAAAAAAAAAAGAACTGGGGCTCGAAGCGAAAGAAACCAATTTTCGTCGACGCCGGATCGAACGCTTGCGCGGACCAACGGGGAAGGCGTTCTTTGATTGTCTTTATTCCAAAAGAGCGCCGCCGATGCGTTTGGGAGGGGGACGGGGGTTCAACGGCGTATGTAACTGTGTATACAGGCTATGTGGAGCAAGGCCCGTTTGACCATGGCCCACTAAAGTCATTTCGGCACCACAAAAGAGAACAGTCGAACGGGCGTGTTTCGAGCGCGCGCGCGCGCTGTGTGTTAATGGAACTGCGCGAAATATGTGTCCCACCTCCGTTCGAAGGGTGGTCACTGGGGGACCCGTATGCGAGGCACGCCGATCGAGGTTTCGTGTTTGGATTCTTCTGTGTGTCCGGTAGAAGCTGCGGGGCGTTATTCGAGCAGGGCCGCCTGCGGATGACATGCTGTCTGGTCACCACCAACCACATTTTCCCGCGCCGGTGCCGTCATCTTCCTGGCTTGTATTTTTTTTAACCTATGAATATTCTGTCCTTCTTTCTATTTCAATCGTTGTCTTTATTTTCTTCTTCTTCTTCTTCTTCTTCTTCTTCTTCTTCTTCTTCTTCTTCTTCTTCTTCTTCTTCTTCTTCTTCTTCTTCTTCTTCTTCCTCTTTCATTTCTTTTGCCTCTTTAGTTTTCTGCTTCCGATAATCCCCGTTTATAATCCTTCTTTGTCTCTCTCCAACCTGTCCCAACATTCCCGCACATCTTAAGAACCCCCGCCTCCCCAGCACACTCGAGGTTTCAGCAATCTGTCAACGGACAACCTGGCCGCCTATAGAATCTCAGTGGGCTATCGAAGACGAGCGCTCATCGCCCGGCGAGATACGCGACCAGAATAGAAGAACGCTGAAGATCGAGAGACTTCCTTTTCTTTTGTTTGTTTTCTTCGAGCGGGCCAGCCCGCGTCGCACCTTCAACGGATCCTTCCTAAAACATATTCCATCAGCGCAGCCACGGGACAGTGAGCCTGATTACGAACCGCGGTAGCAGCCAGAGTGCCAATGCGGGTCACGGAGCTTCTGTCTCGCGCGCGCACACACACGAACGCTGCCAGCGCTTGCGCTCACTCCTCCCTGACCGCGCGCGCAAGCCAACGCGGGCAAACAACCTTCGATCGACCAACAGTGCCGCATAGCCAGGGCCACCTATCCCATCTCTTCCTATGGCCACTCCATCATGCAGATTATTGCACCGATCGACACGTTACCTTGCGGTAGCGCGGCCAACCCCCCTTCGGCCATCGGCGCCTGCGAGGCAGACATGCCTATATGCGAACATACAGTGGCTGAAGAACAAGAAGGATGCATTTGCAAGACAGGTAGTCGTGAATGCGGATCTTGTTCGACCTTATTGTTTCTTTAAAAGAATGATATACGCTTAGGATTAGCTTTAAACCGCACGCAGCGGGCAACGCCTTTTCTTGCGCAGCCTTCCTCGTTGCTTGCCCTTTGACGTCTCAAATGGAAATCAAGGAAAGAGTCAGAGCAAAGAAACACTGCCATCCCGGAAACCGACATCTCACGTGCTGCCGATATTGCAGCAGCCGCACATCTGCCAGTCGACATCGTTCGAAGCAATGCCGCCTTGAATAGAACCTCACAACACTATATACTTCGAACCAAATGTTCGAGTTAGTTGCAATATCCTCAAACTATAACTCTAACCAGATAGACACACTATAGCCTACGGGCGTGTTGCTATTTCAGTAACTGCAAGCTGCTTCGAGAATTAAATCTTAAGCACAAATGATGACGCGAATACCATCATCATAGTTGCTAGCCTGCTCCTCCCCTTGTTTTCGTATCTGAAAAATTAGTCTATTTTTAATAATAAAGATGCCGCTGCTGATGATGATGATACGAGGCGGGGACTTGCAATCGAAACTCATGGTCCCTTGGTAAGGGACACAGCCCCCATACAAGCGCTTAGCGACACCTCCAAGACTTAGGACAGTGAAGACTGTGTCCAGGAAATAGAGACGGCTCGTGACAGACCCCCCGCCCACCTCATGTCTTTTCGGTTCTATAATGTAAGCCACCGCATAACAAGTTCACACAATGCCGTCCGATAGCCCGACACTGTAAATCAATGCCGCTCACCGCGCGGGAAGGGACTTCCTCGCGCGGACACTCACCGTCGATGGAATCGATAGTCGCGAGGCGGCGGAGAGCGGTGCCCCCGAAAGGTCGGCTCACTTTAAGCGAGCTGTCACGGACGACTCCGGCACCGTAAACAAACCCGGAAAGCAAACAGTGACAAAGAGCGACAGACCCAACAACTGGTTCGTTCTTTCTTCCCTCCGCAGCTATATACTATAGCTTCTTCCTCCACCGAAACAACCGTGAGCGGCAGACCGCGCACGCATCCAGAAACGTTTCCGCGAGCCCGAACGGCGTCACGAATGACTTCCCTGCTCTCGGAAAAAAATAAAAAAATATGATGAAGAGCGCGATGACCGGTCAGCTGCACGCAGACCGCCGGGCGGGCGAGCCCGTTTTCCTCGCCAAGGTGACTCATTAATTAGCGGCCAGTGTCGGCCGAGCGGCGCAATTTAGAGCGATAGCTAGGACGCCAGCAGCGAGCGGGCACTCAGCCGCCCCGCAAAAAAAAAAAAAAAAAAAAGGCGGCGGGCGTCGGTTACACTATATAGAAGGGACGTCGAAAGAAGCGCACGCGTACCTATAAGCGTATATACGCCCCCGTTGTTCGCACGAGAGCCATGGGAACGAGCCCGTCACGCGGGCGGCGACCGCAAACGGGTTCACAGCGGCGGCGGCAGCAGCGATGGGACCCACTGCGAGCTCTGACCGGGACGTCCCGACAGCGAGAAGAGTGCCCCCACCCCCCACCCGCTCTGGTATAAGCGAAACCAGATAGTGGGGTGGAAAACAGAGACAAGAAAACAATGGGGCGATGAGCAGCACATAGCGAGCGGCCGCGTTGACTCGACCACGGTGAATTGGGACAGGGGCGACGTGGGACCATGAATTTCGCGCGCGCCATATAACGCCCTTTTTTGCTGCAACGCGTGGTTTGGATTAGTTGCGGCTTAAGTGTTCGACTTTGGGACAGAAGCGGAGAGACGCTCGTTGATTCCCAGGCGTTATAGAACATGCGGGCGAAGCGACCTAACCTAACCCCGTTTTGTAGGCAACCGCGAGCAGACTGCTCAGCGGGACACTGCTTGCAGTGGGCGATGGCGCGCCTCGGTGTGTGTTGTGGGCATGAGGCTGCAGATTAATGCGGCCTTTGTAGTATGCGCGCCTCCTCGCTTGAACGTTGTCACGGCACCTGTGCTTTAAGCCGCGTCTCGAAAGGGGTCAGGCTTCGAAATGCGCAGCAGATGCTCGCGTTCATCCGACTGACCGCTATACGGGACGCGTCCTCAAATCGGCGGCAAAATGGACAAATCGATAAGCGATGCAACCTGCGTGACGTGCGTCGACTAATTAGACAGTTTTAGTTACACGTACGTAGGGACTTCACGTACGCAAACGTGAAAAGTCTGCGTACCTTACGTGCACGCAATCTGAAACGCTTTTAGCTACACGTACGCGACGCGCGCCAGGAGGAACCACGCAGCTCCATCTATCGGGAAATAAGAACACTGCGGTAGCCAATTCAATTCAATATGAGTATTTCAGCCAAGCCGGTGATGTGCATTGATGCGTGCCGGCGATGGTCTCCGCAATGCCTGGAAGTGTGTTGTACAAGCGTTACCTGCTCTCATCGTTGTCTTGGAATGAAAAAGATGACCAGTCATCTTGTCGCCGTATTTCGATGCAAGCCGTCTGCGCGCGCTCGGCACGCTGTCGCTTGTTCGTGATCTCGCGAAACGCCCACGTGAAGCTGTCTACGTGCGCAAGAAACGCACGCAAAGAATCGAATCTCACGTACGTCCGTGAGACCAGCGCGCGGCCGCTACGTTCTGCGCATGCGCACTGCTTACACGTAGAGGCTCTACGTACGCAAAGCCTCTACGTGCGTGAAACTAAAACTGTCTATTCCCACCTATGACTCCGCAAGGCACCGGCGGCAGTCCCGTGGAAGGCGAATCTCACTCACTAATGGCTTATCTCATGGACAACGACTACACTTACGCGCGCAGATGCGGCTCGATATCTAAGCTTCATATGAGTATCACGCGTTTTCCGCCAGCTCTGTACGCACGATGCGTAACTCTCTTCACTAAAAAAACACTGTCGGAACACCTGTCTCTTGTAATCACAAGATAGTGTACTATATGCAATCAATCGTCCCGTAGCCAGTCTTTAGCCATGATGTGGGCACAAATACACATTTGAGAGCCTGAACTAGGCCACTAGCTGTTACCAATGCAGGCGAGGCTGGAAACGCAACAACGCAGTCTATAATATAGTTCCTTTCGACTTGCTCTCGTTCGAACTTATGCTGGTACAGTAAATGGTACACACGCCAACTATGAATACATACAGACCATGAGACACTCGCTCATAATCTGTGAGAACCGCTGCGCCATGTGCAATCAGCAGAACGGTACCGCTGCAGTGAACCAGTAGTAATCGAATGGCCGGTCAGCGTTGATATCGTCGCGACCAGACAAACACAAATGCGAACGCAAAGCACCTTCTGACGCGCGTCAGCGCCACAGTATTAGAAATAGGGCACCTTATTGGCGGGACGTACAAGGGAACACAAAGAGAGTACAAAAGAACGCAGAAGGCGTATGCAAAGGAATTTGTGTTTTGGGGTACGCAAAAGCCGCTCGAGGGCGCTGTTTCTAAAGCTCCTCGGTTGCAGAGGCTTGTCCTCATACGGTCTCCGTCACTCACAGCATCCCGCTGTAACGAATTTCAATTTTCAAGCGTTCAACGAACGCCGCGGTTGGTTTGGCCCGGTGTGTACACACATGCGGTGGGTCTTAGTGAGGCAATTCGTAACGGGTTACGACAGCTGTCTATACCCCTCTAGTTAATTTGTAACTAGAACCAGCTGCCCATACGCGGCTAAACCACGTGGGCATTCCTGCGAAGATTATTAATATCAGTAAAGACTGGCCCTATAAGTCTAGGGATATCGTTCTCTTTCGTGTTCCCATGACCCCTGCTGTCAAGTTCGGTCATGCACATTGGCCTTGGCCTGCTTGCTTAATAAAGCGCCGGTTATTATGCGAAAGAAAGAGAACGACAAGACAGCTTAAAGCATAGCCCGGCGGCCCTCATACGAACTCAGGCAAAAAACCACGGGCAATTAACATTCCGTCCGCGTAGAAAGAAGAGACACAGGGAGTTGAGCAATAAACTAGGAGGAGGTTCGGGACGGGAGGAGGCTATGCGAAGGGGGTGCCGAGTGTTTGTATCCTAGGGCATCTCGCAACAGGTGGTATAATAGTTCCCGGTCGAATGAGCGCGCGTGTACACAGTTTAGCCGGGAACTCTAGCAGACTATATATGAGAACAACGCGAAAAAAAAAAAAGAAAAGAAAAGAAACGCCGCGCGAAGTCGTCTGACCTATACGAACCATAAACAACTCGAGCGGCGAATGAAAAGCGCACACCGCGCGAAGCCGTGGACATATATGGCTCTCTCTCTCTGTCTCTCTCTCTCTGTGGGATGAGCCCGTAGCAGCTTTGCAGAGGGAAAGGGGGTGGGAAGACAGACAAATACACACTCAACTAGCCCCGGCTAAATTGAATTCCAGGGCGTCGCGACTGTGCGCGCGTGTGTTTGTGCACTCGTGCGTGCGTGCCCGGCGCATGCGTCGGGGCCCCCCGAGATTCATTTGGCGCCCAAATTAGACAATGCATCCGGCTCCTCGCACCGACGACCGTGAATATCGCACAGCGTGGTGTTGCAGGCTTGAAAGAGTTGCTTCTATTTCTTTATTTCTTTCGCGTGCTGTTCTTTCGCCCCCCGCTCTCGACCCTTTGTCGAGTGCGCGAGACGCTGTATTCGTTGCGCGAGAGGTCACTCAGACGCGTGCTGCTGCATCATGCTGAGCGTCTCCGCGGTCTCGCCGGACTTGCGGCGGACGCGGGGAGGTAGGCCGCGTTGAATTTTTTTTTTCTTTTTTTTTTTTAGGGGGGGGGGGGGGGGGGTGTTCTGGGTCTTAACGCAGCTGCGTCCAGACTCTTTTCATTCATATTAATTTCTTTCTGTTAAATTTTTTGTCAAAGGGTGCGGGGAGGGAGCCTGTCTTTTTTGGCCACCTTCCCGGAACTGCTTTGTCGAGCAAGCCGTATTCCGGATGCGAGTTTTGCCCGTGAGAGGAAGCCACCTTTTCAAGGCTTCGTTTCGCTGGTTGCGTCAGCTGTGTCCAAGCGGGTAACGGGGTCAATTGACGTCCCTACACGTGTTTTTTTTTTTTTTTTTTTTTTTTCACAGTCAGCGCGCAAGCGCAGTGTCTCTTTTCGCTCCTGGGCTTTATCATCTAAAGGCCACAGTTTCCGCGTCCCTGAATTACCACATTCAATCAAGCAGCTTCGTATTATTCACGTATAGGGTTCATTTTTTATCCCTCATGCCTTTCTCTCTTTGTTGGACAGAAAACAGGATACTATAGGCTATCGCCGATACATCTGCTGTTTTCTTCATATATCTATCTTTCTCTGACATTACGGTTTTACAAACCTTAGTGATGCTGTGATTTGAAATTACCTCAGTTGCGCGATATATGCCCTGAAAGTCAGTTCACAGGGTGTACATACTCGTTGACTCGCAATTCGAAGCCCTCAAGTATCGACTTCAAGCGCACAGTTAACGATGACAATCACCGCAGTAAGTGGAAGCAACACCGCGCGGGGCGTGCATATATAACACGGGCAATTAGGCGACCGCGACCCCCTTCGCGATCGCGAGGCCGACGACGAGCTAGCTAGGCTCGGTGTGCAAGAAACCCGCCCTCGCATGTCAGACCTCAGAGACCAGACAGTCGTTCATCCACGCCGCTTCGAAGACAACGGGTATCCGTTCACGAACGGGGAAGCGGGCTATATAGTATATAGACTTCCAGCAGCGCGAGAGAGAGAAAGAGGTCTGTTGGGCCTGCTGTGAAGCGCGGCCCGGCGCGCAGTCGGTGTCAGTGGCGTCGGTTTGTGGTTGAGAGCATTCGCAGGCGTCGAAACCCGTGCAGGCCAGCGCCAGCCGAACCGCGTAGGCGAACAGGACAAACTGGCGGGCAGGCAAGCAAGCGGGCGGGCGGAGAACTGAACGAGACAGTGCAGCGGTTTGCGTCCTGACCCCGCCGCCCTGCTCAGGGCAAACGCGTGGTACGAGGCGGCGCCGGGGATGCGCGCTATATAACGTTCGTGGCCTCTTTCTTGACACGCGGCGAGGAGTCCAACGTTTTGTTTTTCTTGTCCACTGCTTCGGGACGAAAACGCCAAGAATTAGAGCGGATGTTCCCTGGAATAAGAAAAACTAATCGCGGGTCGGTTGCGTGAAACACGAGCGGACGTTTCTCGAAGCGCCGCCGCCACTCGGCGAAAAGCAAACCCGCTGAGCGATGATGAGTATATACTACGAGGAGGAAAATTACAATAAGGAGTCGGTCACCAAGGAAATGTATTTTCAGTTTTGATGACGGGAACTCTCACCTCGCATTGTCCAAGACTGACTATACTGAATATATAAGCAGAGTGACACAATAAGTACCTCATGTTTGTTCAAAAGAAAAATAAAGAAAAAAAATGGGCAGCTTGCACAAGTGGTGCAAGGCTGAAGTAGCTATATCGGCCATATACCATGCTGAATACGCCGGTTCTCGTCCGAAGGCTGGAGTAAACAGCGGAGCTGGTGATCGACCTAGCTTCTTCCAGGTTTTACTAGGCTTGGCTAAGTTTTGCTAGGAAATGCTGCTAGGCACGGTATTCCGAATCCGCTCGCCGCCGACGCGCAGATTCTCGCTTGACCGCGCGACGCGCAGCAAGATGAGCGGCTTCTTCAGGTGTCCGGATCTTCTTTGGTTGTCCCATGTCAAGGCTATATGTACTCGCCACAGAGTCAACGAGAGTTCTGCCGCCGTCGCGGCGGCTTCGATCTTTATCTACCCGGTGACGTCACGGCCAAGCTGCGCATCCACACTGGTCGGGGCGTGGCTGGTCGAAACCTGCCAAGCTGCCGCCAGAGGCGCCGGCTGCAGTCACGGACACCGCGCGCGTTCGGCGGGAACGCGGGGAAACGGGGAAACGCGGACGGCGTCGTTGCCTCGTTGGTGCTGCTACAATTTATTTCTCTCTCTATCTCTCTCTTTTTCTCGCTCTCATTTTCTCTTTCTCTCTCCCGAGCATAGCGCGCGCCGCGCGCATGCTCTCCTTCCCTCTCCTTAGCGTCCCACGTCCAACACATGTACCATCACCCTCTAGAAAAATATGCATGTACACGGCACGAAGAGGAGGCAAAGCACACGCCGCTCCGCGAGGTGGTTGCTAGGCAACGCGCAATGACGTGTTCGCTAGGCGAGTTTTTTGCAATGCCTCCAAAAAAAAAAAAAAAACATTGGTTTTTTGTTAACGCGTTACGGACCTACGGTCGGCTTAAACGGCTCCGCTGTTAAAAAATGAAAGTACAGGAGCAATCGGACGCATAAGCACAGGAAGTATACAGTCATACTGTGAACAAAGCAGATCGGACTAAGTTTAGTTGAGATTCACCTCACATTCTCGTGAGTATAGTTGTTCGGTCCGACACTTCGTCATATCGGTGCAATAGCCTCGAGTCATTATATAGTCGCAAGACAGAAACCATCTTTAAATAACGTTATCTCAAAATTCTTTGAACCATTCGTTACAATATCGCTGCTTGGCTCTTCGCATGCTACCGATAACGACTCATCGCGGTTATTCATCCAGGTCTCATTCTCTAACCATGCAGTAGATGACAAACTCAACACAACGTTTCGACCTAGCGGTTCAGCTCACAATTACCTTTACCGCCACGTCAGGTGCCATCAGCGCAGCACATAATAGCTCGCGTGCGTGCCGCTGGCAGCTGGACGGGGCGGTAACGGTGACCGGTAAGCGTTCTGACCAGAGAGCGTTCTAAAACGCACCCTTCCATATTTACATCACGAGGCCTCTGCGTACCTCTCCCATTCGGCTGGAAAGAACGTAGGCATGATAAATTGAGAGTGAGTGATCGTTAATGAAATATATAGGAGGAAAGGCCAGTCGAGAGGTCGACGGTGCGGATGTGGGACCCGTCGGAAAGCAGCTTTTCCTGCGGAGGCGTCGAAAGACGCAACGGCTGCAGATATATAGTTCCGGTTCCCGAGGAAACGCCATATGGCAGCGCTCCGCTAGGTCACGATGTTCTACAAGCGTCTACTTCAGTTCATGCGACGGTGACCGACACCGTATACCTAGCATCAACGCAACGCCGGACCTTCTATCGATTCGCTGGCGGGGCATATAGAGCTCCACTGAAAGCTTTCCACGTTGTGGCCCATGTGGTGCTTTCGGTCCCTCCCCTTCATTCATCAAATGCAGCGACACGAAACACGGTATGCAGATTGACGGCTGATGTTAACATGTACGCGTTTATAGAATAATGGGCGATTCGGATGGGTGCAATTGCAACAATGGCATGGCGTCTCCTATTTTTGAACGACCAATTAATAAACGCAGATTCTTCGGAAGAGATTTAACGCAAGTTGCTTAGGCTTTTCAGCGGAGGATCCAACGCAGTGGTCTTCTCATTCTTTCTCTCCTGGTGCAGTCACTGTCACACTGCATTCGACGGGATCTGCGAGAAGTTTTACATAGAGTCGTGTAAGCTTGGCCGTACGAGAGACAGCGTTAAGCAACTGCGAGAAATCAAGCTAAATTCCACAAAAAGCGCGTCCATGAGTTCTCGTGTAACAGTGACATTTGCCAACGTATATATTGCTCGACACTGCACGGCGGAGGGGAAAGGGGGGGAGGCAATTTGGGCGAGGTAAACCACCTCTCGCAGGCGGGTTGACCAAACTCGTAACGACGCTTGTTCGTTTACCACGACGCTCATGCAGTCGCCACGGCGAACCCGACGACCGGTTTTTGGCCCGACAAGCAGACTCGATAAGTTGACTCGATCCGACTGTATCGCGTTCATGTAAGCGTAGCTATAGTGGCTGAGGACGGAGGGATTGACGGTCGAAACGAAATGAGCAACGACGAGAATTTGCTCTGTGGAATAGCGATGAAACGAGACAGGTGCGTGGCACTTTGTTGTTCTAGCATCGTATGACAGACTATAACGGCACCACGCTCGCTCTCTCGCTCTCTTAAGTGATTCGACAGCGGTGCGAATTCGTTAAAGACAGCATTCAAGCTGTACACCGAGGGTAAGCAGGATCTAACGGTGACTATCACGCGCCATTTCACACTTGATACTCGAGCCGCCTTAGCCTGCTGGCTAAGGTTAGTAAGTGTCTTTACGCGATCTTTGTAGGCCATATCGTAGTGCTGTGGAACGACGAGTCAAAGATGGTATAAGGCGCCGTCTTGAGGCGCTGCGCTTCACACGATCAATCACGTAAGAATCGTCAACCACACTGTCTGTAGACAGTAGTCGATGTAAACTGGTACAAACAAGGCATATACAGCAATGACCTACTGGAATGCCGATACGCGATCCTACGAGCCTGCAGTTTCCACATAGAAATGAGAATAGCTGCTTACGAATTTACGGGAGGACGTCTCCTCTCAGGGTCGTCGTAGCTGTCTCGCTCATACAGAGACAGAAACCCTTATTCTGCGGCAGGAACGCGGTCATCAGCAGTCAGCGTTTAGCGGTATAGTCTTTCTACCAAGGAAATGAGCGAGCACGATCATATATGGCAGACGATCCAGACTTAGCTCCGATCGTCTGACAAGAACCAGCGCATCCAGCATTGCCACATGGTTCATGACCGTTCGCTTATACAGTCTGTATGGGAATGAGTCCTTTCATTGGTCGCAAGCTCGCAACAGTTCATATGCAAGTATCGACAGACTGTTCATTGCCTTGTCCGCAAAGGAACTCTTCTTGCGAGGCTATGCAGCAGAGTCCCATCTACGATGGATGATCTATACTCGCGCCTAGGAGCGGCAGCTATACTCGAGAAGCGAACACGCCGCCGCCAGCGCCGGGCCCAGATGGCCGGCAGCCCCTCCCGGCCTCTCCCCACAGAGAACGCGTCGGGGCGTCGAGGGGGCCAATGCACTCGCGCTTCCTCTCCCCAGACGAGGGCCTCGGCAGCATCCCCCGTCAAAGAGCTGCAGCTTCTTCTTTTTCCACGGAACGCGCAACGAGCGGTCGGTCCTTCCCAGCGACGGCGACCATGGCGACCCGGCGTGTCTCTCTATACTCCTTCATGCCTTGTCGCTCTGCCGGCCGTGCAGTACGGTAGATCTGTCCATCGCGCCAAGGAACTGCGGAGCAGGCCACCACCCTCGCCACACGGCGTTTGTTCGTGCTATCGGCGATCAACGGGAAAAAGAAAGCGACTCGCACTTGATGTACACACGTCGCTCTGCCGCGCAGACGTCCCCCCGACTTTCACCCGAGCACGCGCTGATGCATCCGTTAGATACGCTGGTCAGAAAACGGGAAACTGCTCGGGCGGACCGAGTTAGGTTTTGTTACGGTCTGACAGGAAAAGGAAGACGTGTCGTATCGGACCTTGCTTCACCGCTTATCGCTACTGGCCCCCGGACACCTTGGCGCGTGCCGGCCGATCCGCACCACGCATGCATCTAGTAGGGGCAGCGTGGATGAGGTCGTCGTCGTCGTCGTCGCCATCGTCGTCATCATCATCGTCGTAATCATACTCATCATCATAATCGTAGTATTTACGTCCACTCTAAACGAAGGCCTCTACCAGCGACTTCCGGTTAACCACTGTCCCGAGTTAGCAAACTCTATCCTATACGCCTGTCAATTTCGAAATATCATCACTCTGTTTAAAATAATCATCTGGCGTCATTGAACACATTTTTCATCACTTGGTAGCCATTGTTGCTCTAATAAACATTCTAATAAACTCTAAAAACTATATTAAATAAATTATCTACACTACGCATTACATGACTTTTCAAATATATTTCTTTCTCTTAATCTCAACTATAATATAAGCTATACTTGCATTTCCTAACTCACACTGATCTCAACATTACGCATTGCATTTTCCCCAATATCTGTCACGCGTGATCCTTAGCTTCCTTTCAGGTTTAGCCGTTATACTCCATGTTTCGGCACCATTATTAGCAGAACATGTTGACTATATGGTATACGCCCGGATTGGGCATGTATAGTATACCCGAAAACGCTTCCATGTGTCCGGGGCGGTAATAGTAAGCGGCACGGTATACAACTGCCCCAGGTAAGAGAACGGTTTCCGATAAAGTAATACCCTCTGCTTAGTCTCATTTTATATCTATACAAAACTTGCTGGTTCTTCGCCGGAAAACAAACAGCGCGAGAATTAATGTCTGTTTTTCTCTTACTTATAAATGCTCATAAATGCCCGCAATGCCCGCAATAGTGTATAGTGCAATAGTGCAAAGGTGTAACACACACGCACAAGAGCGACACACACACGCACCTAATGCGCATGTCGCCGTTGTGTCCTGTGTCGGGCGCGTTATACCTGAGCCCGCATTAAATGCGAAGGCCTTCCTTCGCGTTTGGCTCGACTTCGCGAATAGTGTGCGAGTACAACAGGCGCTGCAAGGCACGAACTGCGTGCACGACACAACCGGGACGTCCGCGGCGTACGTGTTCGTGAATGCAGCCGTGCCCCGCCTTCTCCCGATTCCATGCTTACCGTATTTCATTGGCAAGTGGTTAACATATATGGTGTCCGTCCGTTATCTTAACCACGGACTGCCGTTTCACGCATGGTATTCGGAGGCCCACGTAACCACGCGCTTTCGGTTGCGTATAGGGCAGGGCGTGCACGTCGTGTTCTCATCGACCTTGTCTCGGCAATCACGCCCGCATCCGCCTCTTGAGCCTTTGTTCTCGCGTAAGAAGACACAGCTCCCGGGAGGGAGGGGGCGATAGCTCGCGGCATCGGCAGACTGCGTGTCGCCGTCTCGCGGATCCTGCGGCAAAAGCAGGATGACAGCTGAGCGTATATGGCGCGACGGTTGGGACATCCGGTGACCGTGCCGCGGTACTTCTCTGAGAAGGCGAGCCTCCCTTCGCGTCGCGTGACGGAATTGACGATGACGACGACAACGACGGAACGCTGTCGCGTCATGCGGCGAGGTTTCGCGTGGCGAGATCGAATGTTCCGCTCCCGGTCGCCGCGCTCCGCGCACAGTCTCACGATGGCGTCAGCTTTGCGCCGTAGCACCTTCGTGGTGCGCTCGTGTTCGAGGACGCCGCGGTTCGACATTGGGACGTGAGGACACGTCAAACTCATTCCGTACCCATGTGCCCTTCCCGGTATTGTTCTCGGAGTTGTAGCGCCATGGCTACGATCCATAACAAACGTCGAGCAAAGACTACATAGACGGTATAGTCTTTCAACACCTGAAACAATAGAGAGGGATGTCTCAGTCCTACGCCAGCGTTTCGAATACTTGTCTCTGTCAAGGCGAATACTAGTTCACAAATTTTTTTAGACCTTGTAGTTTCCCGTTTCAAGTATATATCTCCGTTTGCCAGTGTGTAATACCGTTCGCCGTACTTTTGAAGCACTACTACGATCGCCATCGCGTGCAAAGCTTGATAATCTTGCACAAGTTAGACTCGCATACCGGAGTCGCTCACTCTCACAAACTTTCCTTCGGCAAAGTACACGACGACGTCATGACCTAAGAGGGCAACGACGCGCCGTCACTGGCCGCCCTTGGCCGAGAGAACGAAGCGGGCCGCATTTACGCGGAGCGAGCGCTAGCTGCTCCGTTGACCGTGACCGGAGCTCGCGCCCCGCTAACCTTCACGTACTACTGCAGTTAGCTCGCCATGTCGCCGCCTCTGACGGCGAAGAAGCCCAAGGCGCGAGGCCACGAAGCGACGACGGCTGCGCCGATCAGACGCACTTATGCACTTAGGATAGTCACGACGGCGAGTGCTCGCGCGGTCGCCCCAGCCGTCCATCCATCCTGGGCCAAAGCGGCCTTTCACACCACGACGTCATTGGTATGCGGCGGACGGGCTCTTCGTCCGCCTATGCCTCGAAGGGGCTGCTACCCTTACGCCGACGGCTCGGCCGCAAAGACAAAAAAAATGGCACCGCCCCGAGGCTCGTTAGAACCTTCCGGCTGCGGGATCCTGCAGTCTCGCTTCTCTTGGTTCTTCCTTCGTTCGGCAACCACCGGTTGCGTCCTTCTCTTCTTCGCGACGCGGTGCATACCGGCATATAGTGCGTCTGGGCACGCTACGGAGATTTACATAAAGGCCGCAAGCGCACGCGCGACGCTTGTGCAGTGTAGAGGCCGAGCGTATTCGCGGTAGGCTGCTGCCTATACCGCGAATACGGAAACCGCCATTTCTTTCCGCAGCTGCGGCAACCTCCGCGAAGCGTCCGTGCAGTGCGCCAGTATCACAAGCGGGCAGACTTATACTTGCTGTCGCGTGCCTTAATCCCCTCCATTACTGAGGGCGTGCATATCCGAGCACATATCCGTATTATAGCTGATCGGACCGGAGGAAGATATCGTTTTCTCTTCCACAGTTTCTTAATTTGCCGCCGTGAAAGGTGGCCGTTATCGTCTCGCGTGCAGCGGCTACCTGAGACATGTGATACACTACGTGCATACGCAATCGAGCGCGCATGTCGTTACGGGACTTGACCTGTGTGACAACGGCACGCGACTCGAAACAACGTGGGTGTCCCTGTTTCTATATCTCAGTCTTGAAACCACGACTATATATAATCTGGGTTGCGTGCCTATCGATGTGTGCGTATATGTAGGTGTGTGCTTCGTATTTTTATGCTCGTAGAAATTTACACCTGCGCGTCTTTTCTTCTTTTTTCTCCTTTGCAGGGAGCTGCGACTTCAGTATTCGTCGTCTATTATAGGCGACCTTACTAGGGTCGTCAAAGCAGTGCTGGTCGAAACAGCGTCGACAACACGGATCGGAACAATTCGGCACGGAGTAACCGCACGGTGAGTTAGCCCTTCGTTACCATTTTGCACGAAGTCTTGCGAGCGCTTATCTAGCGTACCTCGTATGTAAAATGGAAGAACTACCCGGAGGTTATAGCAAGCCATTCGGGAGAGCGATAAGATCTGGATTTGCTACGGACAGAAGGATGAACCCGCGCTACCGTACGATTACCTGCTTGCTTCAGAAGCTTCGCACAGGTTGTTGCGTCGATAGCCCAAGACTAGCCCCCCCCCCCCCCCCCACTCTTCCCCACCCCCTTCTTGAACAATAATAAAATGTTTCTCTCCCTGATATTCTGATGCCTCCAGTGTTAGGAATGTTGCTTTAGTGTTCATTTCAATCAGGATTCACCAACCAAGACATAGGAAAGGGGGAGTGTGTGTGTTTGCGTTGGAGGGAGGGGGTACTTTCTGGTCTATCCAAACTAGGGCCCTACATTGCCTTCCCACCTATACACCGTTGGCGTATATAGGCTTTAATGGGGGAAGTGATTTTTATCTCCTCTGAACAACAAGGGCTAGAGTCGACTCTAAGTCAGTTACAGCCAATAGGGGGAACCTATACGCGTAGAGTAGCACAGCAGCTTTCAGTTATATACTGCCGTATACCTTACGAATGTATACGTGGATGTGAAAGGTAGTTTGAATCTTCGACACTTCAATATATGCACGTAGCCCCGTAAGCTGCCCCGGAGGCTCCTTATCCAAATCGCACGGACCGTACATAGGCAACTCCTCCCTGTCGCGGAAACCTCTTTAGTTTTGTTGTGTTGCGCACAATGACGTAACGTCCGAAAACGAATCCCGCATTTTTTCCGTGAGAAACTGGGTGTCGTCTCTTTGCCATTCTGTTGCGCGCGAGGCAACCGTGTTATTGGTCTCCAATTCTGCGCGCGCGCCGTTGCCTCACGCTGAGAAACGACTAAATTCCTGACAGCTGCATGGAAACGAAACAAAGGTCTCCTTGCGGCTTTGGATCTTGCCTCGCTCCCTGTAAAACAGATGCGTGTTTTGTGCGTCCGGGATGCCATTATGGAGAAAACTGTCAAATTGCGCCATATTTAAATTTTCAGCCAATAAGCGCCCAGTCAGCCAACCAGAGCTGTCAACGTATATTGCGAATTTCGTAATATGGCGGAATTCAACCGTGTGGAGAATAGAATCTCCGACCTGGAGCAATCGTTTTGTCTTTAAGGCCGCGGCTCTGGGGCACCATGTTTTGGCTGCATCTAAAAGCTGTGTTTGAAGGGGCAGTGCAAGTTAGCGAAGCTGGTGCTGGCAACTGCGTGGCAAGTTCCTCACAGCTCGTCCAGCATTCCCTCTCTCGTTCACCTCAACCACTGACTTCATTCATTCATTCAATGTAGTCGCCTTGAAACACTATATTCCTGCTTGTCGACTTGCGCCCTTTCCACATGCGAAGCCCGTGCCGGCATTTCCTCAAGCACTGCCGGTACGACCAAGGCCTCACTCACTCACCTTACCCACTGACTTCATTCATTCATTCATTCATTCATTCATTCATTCATTCATTCATTCATTCATTCATTCATTCATTCATTCATTCATTCATTCAGCTCAACTAGCCGTCATGAAACACTAGTCTTGTTAGTACACTTACACGCTTTCCATATGCGTAGATTGATTTTATCCCACAAACTTGCATCAGCGACGTGATGTGTCCTTGCTCTACATAACTTGCTCTACGTAACGGAGAGTTGCGTGCCCACGTGCCCACCTGGGCGTTAGCATACCATCTATGTAACATGCATCCGCGCGAGCCTCGACATATCCGCACGGCTGCATTTACTAAACAATCCATCTCGCATAGCTTCACTACTATACGTGCTGCTCGTCGTTTTTATGGATGTGTCCGTGCACTGCATGCGCACGGCCGACAGCTTTGCGCTCTTTTTCTCTTGGCGCTCGGTTGCCAAATAGCGAAAGGAGTGCCCCTCCCCTCCTTGCCGCAATCTATCCTAGCTCATTAAGCGCCGACCACAGGCGTGAGAAAGGGCGGCCAAAGGGCGAACAAATGTCTTCATTACGCAACGGCGCTCGCGCAGTGAGAACGAATTAGTGCGATATACACTGCCCCGAGTCCGTGAGCTGTGTGTGTGTGTGGAAGAAAGGAGGAAGGGAGAGGGGAGGGGACTGCGGTGGTGGTGGTGGCGCCGTACCGGCGCGCCGGTGCATGCGTGCGGCAGCAACGGCGCAGGCCATCGCCGTCGTCACAGCGGCCGCGGCCTGCTTTCTTGGAGCGCAATCGAACGCGCAAATCTGCCTATCGCGGACCCGATCTGTCCGACGGGTGCCGACCGAGTTGCGCCTCGAGTCGACCGCTCTAGCTCTCCGGGCTCGACGTTCGTCCCACGCGCTTCTCTCGCGTGAGATCGAAGCCTTGGACGCGTGCGTGCGTGCCCCGCCTCGTGCGAAATATACGCTGCCGGCTGTCTTGTTGAAACGCCACCGGGTGTCTGTTTCTCCAGGTGGCGCGCTTAGCCGATGGTTCAGTCACTGAACCTCAGTAGGGGCAAGACGAGAGTCGATGCGGTTCGACCCTGGATGGCAAATCAGCGTGTGGTCAAGTATTATATGTTTCGAGCCACGGCCTAATGTTATATGGCCTTGTAATGATCTACCTATACGTGTACGCTGTGAGAGACAGCTCAGAGACACAGGTGCTGGTAAATCTGCAGATAACCGCTCTGGCCGACGGAGAGGTATATTTATAAAAAACAGAGAGCTGTGTTCCTTCAAAAGGAGCCGGCTACTTGCGCTGTCAGAGCAACGCGACTATTCATGACGAATGAAATTGGGTCTATAGAAAAACATGTAATGCAGCTACCAAGACACATTTGATGGCGGTAAAGTGAATACACACTTTGTTCAATGTATACACATTATATACACAGTCTACGTACACTGCACCCAATGGGAGTGAGCAACACGAACTCATAAACACTATATGCTCTGCAGAGACTACACACATTATACTTCCATTGCGCTGTCACATAACTACGTACGTCGTTTGATAGCACACACCCAAATGCAACCTAAAATCCCCGGCTCGAGCACTGTTTATCAAAGAAAGTGCTTATATATGTCAAACGCTCATGCGTCCGAAAGAAATGTCTCAAGGCATTGCGCGCACTTTCCTGTGCACCTGTCCACGCCCCCACGTGCCTTCTTTCCATCACATTTCCTTCGTCTCGTGTAGTCCTTTATGCGCTCCTGATACATCACGCAGGGAAGCTAAACCAGTTTAAACTTCCTTAGGCTGAGAGCTTTGCCATTCTTCGCATCATCCTGCTCTCTCTCGTCTCATGCTTAAAAAAAAAGAAGTAAGTTGGCACGACAGTTCGCCTATACACATCATGATTACACCAGACTCACTTATACGCGCCACATTCTGCTGCGAATGCCAGACTACATCGTGATTGACGCCGACGACGTAACAGCTACAGGCGCACGCTTGTACAAAGTACGTCGCAAACTGTCGCGAACCTGTGAGACCCTTCTCATACGGGCGACCTGCGCTGACCCCAGCGTTATCGGTCGGTTAGGAGGATCTACCTGTATCTCCAACTACTGCTCGCTCGAGAGCTGCCCGACACAGTTGAGTGTGTATGCATATGCGCGCTCTGCTGCACCGCTGTCAGCCCCCAACTCCTCAGACGTTGCTCCAAGGACCGCTGCTTCAACGCAGCTCGCTAGACAAGACGCGAGCGCGCATGTGTCTCCTGCCCCATAATCTCGAGGGGCTCCTCCGACCGGACCGCGGAGCTCCCTGACACGAGGTGACGGCGGCATCTGCGTATAGTTCAGGAGGAAGTGCTTTCATAGTATGAACTTCTCGCTTACCTCCAGTCAAGCGAGCAACCGCGCCTGTGTGTCCTGCCGTCGAAAACGAGTTTCGACTGAAACGCGCTTGGCTCGGACGCACTGAAAGCAGCGCGGGTCAGAACGTGCGCAGAGGAGGAAATGCCAGCTGTTGGCACCAACGTTTATAGATACTTTTATAAACGTTGGTTGGCACGGCCATATGCATGAAGTACGAATTCACTTAGTCGCTCTCTCGACGACAAACGGTACGTTGTTATTTAACGTGCATGAAAATGCAACTATTTACAAGAGATACTGCATTCAGCCCTAGACCAAATGGCGCCCCCGTAGTGGAGGTCGAAACCACGACCTCGCGCTTATTATAGCAAAACGCCACGGCCACTCAGCCGTTGTGCGGGTAACGAAGGTGCACGTATTTTATATATGTGAGAAAAAATGAAGCTGGAGCTAGGGAGCCTACATGCAGCCTCGATCTGTAAGGGCACTTGCCGCCGCCAGCTAAATTGGCGGGTTAAATCTGGGGCACAAAATGGCGAAAGACCAGCTGACAGACTACATTTCCCGCAACCCTTGGTGACGTGAAATTAATTTACTTCTTTTAATAAACTTTGGCCTCAGCAACCCGAGATGAATGGCGCGTCTGAGCGCCGTACACGGCACGTCTACCTTTTAGTTAAACAGACTAGTAAGGACAGTCTTTATTACACCACACTTCGAAAAACACCCTTTATACATTATGTACAACAGGAAGTCAACGACAATGCTTAATACAGTTCACATTCTTGGCGTGAGATAATGCTACCACGAGCACGTACGTCATCGTGCCTTATAACTTGTTGCTTTATATGTGTCGCACGACATGCAATAGAAAAGTAAGTTTGATGTGTTCAAATAAAAAGAAAAGGCAACTAGTATATTAAAGATGTATGCAGGTTTCTTGTGCGCACTGGCGGAAAACTAAATTAAAGAAATTTAATAGATCGCGTGCCAACATGAGTACATCAGAGCGTGGCAAAAAAAAAAAAAAAAAAAAGGCAGAAAGACTGGGGACCAAAATGGCTGCCCACCAAATTTGGCGGTAAATAGCGGTCAAAATTTTGGTGTTGTCACCACCCTAAAACAGCGCTTGCATGCAGGCTCCCTAGCTGGAGCTAGAGGAAAGCGTCCCCCATAGGCAGCACGGCCGTAGGCAGGCTACGTTTCGTTGTAGTGTTGCGAGGCGTTGAAAGCTCTCGAAGTATATACACGGAGCCAACGATGCCGCGACAGAAGAGGAGAGACTTCTGCGCTCCTTCGTCGCTGCGCGCGTTGCTACGACCTGCGCGTCATGTGAAGCGCGACGGGACAAGCGGATCAACGAACCCGATATATTGACGCCCCTCAAGCGTGTCCAAAAGAAAAAGGAGCGGCTGGTGACGCTCGATTACAGAAAGAAAGAAAGAAAGAAAGAAAGAAAGAAAGAAAGAAAGAAAGAAAGAAAGAAAGAAAGAAAGAAAGAAAGAAAGAAAAGGCTGTGCATCGTCGCTTCTCCTCCTGCTGCCGCTGTGAAATCGTCCTCCTCTTCCACAGCGCTCAAAGTTTGTTGTTTGTTTTTTTCGTGTTTTTTGTTTCTTTCTTTTCCTGTGTCTTCGGAAGCACGGCGCGATTATTGTTTACTCTGCGCGTCGTAGATGTACAGTGGCCCTCCGAGAGACATATCGATTGATCGCCGTATATATATGCAAGCGGGTAATGCGTGTCAAGCCGCACGATTGAAAGCAAACGCACGATTAAAAACAAAACACCCTAAAAGTGGCCAACTTACGTGATTGAGTACGCAGTCTCACGCGAGACGCGGCCGACGACGGGAAACGAGCGTAGGTGAAAATGTGTTTGACTGTCGATCTCGCGATAATTAACACAGAGACAAACCGTGCGCGACGAGGGAGTGGGAAAACAGAAACGGCATGTGGAGGATGACAGAAGACGGTGACGAAGAACATTGCATGGATTTGCATTTTTTGTTGTTGCTCTTCTTCAGTCTATATATTCATCAATCGAGGGACGCGGTGTCTCCTCCTGCACTTCTCGCTCTCACCGCGCGGCTTGAGAACGATTGCCGCCGCTGGCGGGGAACTCGGTGCTGAGTCGTGAGGCTTCTTTCGTTTCTTTTTTTTTTTTTTTACTTTTTTTTTAATGAAGGCCTGGTCGCTTCTTCATAACTACCCACAGATGAAAAAAAAAAAAAAAGAAAAACAACTCGTTACCACATCAGGTTGCCTCTCAGCCGGAGCGAGCGCCGACTAAGATAAATAGAGAGAGAATATGAAGAAAGGAAAGTAGGGAGGTTAAAGTATATTTCTACCGCTGCAGACGACTGCACTCTGTAGGGAACATAAATGACAACACGTGTGGTGTCGTATTCGTCTCTTGTTATTCGTATCTCTAGCGGTCAAGATGACCTTAGTAAACACCAACTAGGTCAGGATTTAATAAGTCACTCAGTAGGGAGAGAGAAAAGAGAGAAGGCAGGAATGTTAACCACAAAATGGCCCGGTTGGCTACCCTACGCTTGGGGAAAGGGAAAAGGGGAATAGATAGGAGAGAGATATACATAGAGGAGGGACAGCACCATGCATTCAAAGGCACTCCCACAAGCCAGTCATTTTCAAAAAGCACCAAAGTGCCTTCGCTGCCTTCTGGGCCGATGATCGGTGGTGATGGTGCTCCCTTCTGTACGGGAGGTTAACGGGAAAAGCATCCGGCAGACTGAGTGAACTAGCTTCGCACGGTAAAGTTCGACGCGATAGAGTTCTCCTGTGACGTGATAGCGTGAACGTGGTGGGTGGCTTTTTCTTCTGTCGAAAATTGCCTGCATTTCACTGTAATATATTTGTCGCGCCGTGAAAACCACAATAAGGAGTATTTCCGCAACACTCTCTTTGTCGGCTCCTTTGCGTAAACGTGCAAACAAGATTATCGAAAACGTAAACGTATCGTCGTGTTGCCTCGCAACATTTTTAGCAGTACAAAAAGAGAAGTGTTTACGCATTTGCCATCTGAAGCAAGAAGCGTGGGTTGACATAACGGCTTGCTATACTTCCGAGTATATGTATGCTTCTGTCCGCCATCTGGAAAGTGCTATATGTGATTTAGAACTGCGCGACCAACAGCTGCTACAGCTTATATTGCAACAGCTCGTTTCTGCGAATACCCGCGAAAGACAAAAAGACCTGCGGTGCTCGAATGAGAGCGCCGCGGGTCCAGGCCTAATTCCTTCTGTACCCGATCTCGCGACACAACGTTCGCGTGACGCAGGTTTCACGCGCCCGTGCATCTGTCGGGGGAGGGGGGCTTCCGTGTTCCGCCAGACAGCGCGCGGCGTTTGTTCGCGCGCTTAACACCGCGTCTCCCGCTCTTTTTACCGCGCGCGCTTGGCGTCGAGCGAGAAGTGTAAGACAGCCTCGGTCGTAAATTAGGCCTAAGGTTATTTATCACCCAGGTGTCCGGCAGCGGAGCTCATCTCGGATGGCGCGCGCTGCAATGGCTGCTCACTGCGGCACGCTTATATACACGCGAGTGCTGTCTGTGCGAACCGCGCCGCCAGTTGAATGCATTGCCGCGAGGAACGCAACAGCTGCGGGATGCCTGATCAACGCTATTGTCCCGACGCCAACACGTCGGCCCTTCATGTCCGCACATCGCGCGCGTCAGTGTTATGCGATGCTTTCGAGTGGGTGGCGAACATGGAGCGCTTGGAACTGCTCCAAAAGCGCTCTATATAGCGAGACTCTCGCAAGCACCGGTGCGGGCCGGCGAGAGAGCATTCGCGAGATGTTCCATGCTCGCCCCACGGGAGAGTGCGCCATTATATTTGTCCGAAGCGCCGTGTCAAAAGTTTGTCCGTATATAAAATGAGTAATCTCCGCTGCTTACGAACTATGAGGTCGCCAGACCTGTGTATGCCGTCGTAAAGTGTACAGTAATAGTAACTTATAAACTGGTCATGAAGACTTGTTTAAAACTAGTAACACGTGCGCGTTTATCTGTACTGCATGTTTCGTGCAAGCACGAGCTGAAACTTTCCTGCGGTGTCGCACGCGTCACTTTTCACAAAAGCTGAGTGCTCTAACGCATAACACACACGGTGCATCGTTGTATATACTCTCGAATAATACTAAGATAGAGAAAACTGCCTTGCGGAGAACAAGCACGTGCGCGCTATACTCATATATAGCCTTCGCACGATACCGGCTTTCTTGCTGCTGCGCAGAACTAATTCCGAGATGGAGGCTAAAACGGGCTCCTTCTCTCACGTGCGGGCCGGGAGGCAACGCGAAGACTGAGACGACGGTCGGACAACCGCGTACATGACGTCTTCATCGCGCCGACGCGCGTAAAACATGCGGGGAAGCCGTAATGAGTTCGTTGGCCGCGGTCACTGCTTGTCCGAAGCAATGCAGGACAGCACCGACCCGCGATGCGTATATATATATGTAGTGGACGAGGGATTATAATGCCCCTTGCCATGTATAGTGATACGGTCGTCGTATTACCGTCACCCCCCAATATGCGTGATGGCTGGTGCTCGCTCTGTTCCGCGATGGCTATATTATGCGAATGGAAATAAGCCGAGATAAAGTGATCGGCGCCCAGCGCATCCGTTCTCGTGCGCCCGTGCGCGAATTCCTTGGCACGCCGCTGCGGTGTTGGTATAAGGCCTTTGCCAACGAGATGGGAGTCATTTGCAGTCGCCAAGCTAAAGGGGTTTAGGTGGGGGGACGCAGAAGCCGGATCCTGTCGATGCATCGCGCGCCGTTGGCAAGATTAACCGTCGCTATGTGTTCATCGAGAAGGCAATCGGACGGCGGCATTAAACATATGCGCCTTTGCGACGCTCATGTTTTAATCTATCTGACCGCCTTCGCCCGGGCGTCGCGTTGTCATTTCGATTTGTATTGCCGCAGAGCCGATTCTGGTTGCATTATACATAGCTTGCGGCCATGAGAGGGTGTCGGCGCATAAGTGCATAGAACGTCCGCGTTGCCCGAAGAAGTCTCGCAAGTGAATAACGGTTAGTAATGGAGAAAGAAAACCCGTTGGTTCGCGATGTTTATTAAGCAAGGAGATCGCCGCCTGTGAATGTGTCGTAGCTAGGCACCGGATGAGAACTTGCAAGCAGCAAGAAGCCAGATAGAAGAGTAATATACAAAACACCATTTTGGTCGCATATAGAGGACAACGGCCTACATTTGTGTTATACATTTTGCGACTGACCTGCCTACTTGCGAGAGCGGCAGACACCTATACATCTGTATGACAAGTATAGGAAGGCAAACGTTCTCAGAAGTCCCATATGCTGTTCTGAACCTTTGGCAGCAAGAACAGCTATCCCAGTGCTGTACTAGACTATTTGCAAAACCGTATAGACTAGACTCTAGGCTTTGGAACGACCAATGTGTTATGTGATTATTTTATATACACACCCCTTCTTGCTTTCCTCATCATCTTTCATGACTTTTCTGTGCTTTTTCCTCCTTCCCCTGTACTGAGTAGCTGGCTAGAACTAGCGGGTCAGGCCGACGTCTCAGCTTTTCCACGAAGTTATCTTTGTGCCAGACGCATAGAAACTTGCTGTACTTGTCGGCGACGTCTCCGTCCCTGTCCAGCATAGCACTTTTTGGCTCTTCAGAGCAGACACATATAGAGTTCGACTCAGTTCCCCGAATTTCACCGTCGCGCTTCCCAAGGCCGCTGGCGGCGTCAGAAAGGTGTGTACTAAAAACTGTATACCGCGAGGCGTAAAGGTGCGACACGTCAGCGTGCACTCAGGCGAGCACGCAACTTTAAAAACCGACGCCCCAGCGATGTTGACGCGTCATTGGACCACACCGTTGAACGGGGTGCGCCGAGTGGACGCGAGTCATTTCGTGCCACGCGCGACACCACGTGAATCACACAGAAAACAGCAGGGGGCTCCGTTGCTCATCCCCTACAGGCGATTTCTAAGAGTTATTGGAATGTCGCCATCGTAGCCTTTTACGCTAGCGCAGGCGTTTTGCAGATGTAATGACCCGCCGTTGTGGCCATACGTGTTCCTCTGCATAAATTTCGTGCAACAATATATACGTTACTCAAAGCTCGCCATACGGCTGAAACAGATAAGTGCTGACAGGAGATAGAGAGTTTGTATCCCATACACAAAGAGAACTGTCAAACCATAAAAATATATGGCTGCGTCAATCGTATACCTGTACCTGAGAATCTCTAGCTGTCTTTATCTTGAGCACACATTTAATACTATAGTTTGTAGTAAGCTTTCAGGTGACACTACCTCGGTCGCCGAGTTGCTCTCACTCAAGCCCACGGAAGGCTTTCGTAATCCTGCGCGAATACACCTGTACCGATTGCCGCCGAGCACGAGGTCGCGGGGTTAGATTCCCAGCCGCCGAGGCAGCCCCATCTCGATTTAAGCGGGATGCAAAAGCACTCGTATGCCAAGCTTTGGATGCACATTAAGGGATTCCAGATGGTCAAACGTAATCCAGAGTCCACCACTATAGGGTGCCTCTCCTAGCCTCGTACGTCTGTGTAGCTTTCGTACGCTAAACTCAATCAATCAATCATCAATCAAACTAATTTACTATCAACACCAACATTCGTCGTCGACCCAGCTTACACTGGTCCGCATGAGCAAGCCAGCTATACTCAGGCCTCAACCGTTCTTTTTGAACTACTACCTTTCTTTGGTAGCGGCTATATATTGTCCATCCGTAAGTGCTAAGAGCCCACTTTTTCAAGAGCACAACTAGCAATACTTAAGCAAACGAGGACACAACGGCTTGCTTCACATCCACCCACGCAAGAAGAGCGTCCCTGCTTCTCCGGAGACGAGAACGTATATAGTCGACGTATCGTTGACGTCGCACACAAGCAATACGGAGGCGTTACTACGTTCGCGATAACCTTATTCTCTTGGTGCGTGTGCGCGTGTTCTTGCTCACGGAGCATCGTGTTTTTCCGTTCGCTTCTCCGAAGGTCGAATACACACTGCGGCAAAGAGCCGCCGGCCGAGCTTTTCCAACAAGAAAAAATAGAGTACATATGCTCGTTACTGGCCGGTGCACGTGCTACAATGTGCGCAAGCACGCGAGCACTTAGCGCCAATGACACGGCTGCATACTTGACCCTCGCCGTCGGTTTGCGCCATATAGATAGAGCGGAAATGTTTTCGTAAACGCGAGGTCGTATATAGGCTGCGAACACCTTGGTTCACGTGTAAACATGCATCAACACCTCGTTTCTTATCAGGCTGTTCCCGCAAGAGAAGGGGAGTGCCCGCGAGCTGGCATTGAACGTTCACCCGAGCGACGGTGCAGAGAAGGCACGATATAGCGAAAATGTATTCCTGTTATGGAATCATCAGCCGAGAGTGTAGAATTGACCGATGGGAAATTTAACTATATATACTTGAGGCAGACCTGTATCGATCGACGCCACTGATATTGAACAAGTAACCGTAATGACTTGAGAACGGCCGGGGAAGAGAATCGTGATGCCATGTATTCGCTAATGCGCTCTGCAATGCTTAGCAGTTCGCCCCAGTAGTCAGGACGCTATTCGCCGATCCGTCTGATCAGTGTTCTCCAAAAATAAATGGGACAGGCAAGATGAGGCGTCTTGCTTCCAGAGAAAAAAAACTAGCTTTTTTTTTTTTTTTAATCGATCGGTTCTACGCGCACGGTGACGATTAGCGCCTTCTTGGTCGACGATGGAGAGATTTATATATAAAAAAAGGAAAGATGATGTTGACTTGTCAGCAGATAGGTGCACCCCGGGAAAAGAGGAAGCAGAAATGAATTATGGGGTTTTACGTGTCAAAACCACGATTTGATTATGAGGCACGCCGTAGTGGGGCCTCCGGAAATTTGGACCACCTGGGGTTCTTTAACGTGCACCTAAATCTAAGTACACGGGGGTTTTCGCATTTCGCCCCCATCGAAATGCGGCCGCCTTGGCCGGGATTCGTTCCCGCGACCTCGTGCTCAGCAGCCCAACACCATAGCCACTGAGCAACCACGGCGGGTGGGAAGCAGTAAAGAGGAGATAATAACAAGTAACGCAAACGAAATAGTCTCACACAGTCAAGTGTGACGTAATAGTTCAGCGGAAATATCCGTTTCCCTTTAATTACACACAGTCAAGTGTATTCAGTCACTGAAAGTTACAGCGCGCAAAGGAGTACAGCAGCCGATCAAAAGAAGTTCAGGAAGGTGCTCTGAACTGCTGCACGCCTATTAATATTGCGTTTCAGTAAAAAGACCTCATTGGCATTCTGAAGCGGCAGGTCTAAGCGATGAAGGCGATTGTTCATTGTTTGACGGTATAGCCGAAAACTGGTCCGGCATGCGCACGAGCGTTGGTATACGTTTCCTTTTCGTGTTCTTCCTGTTCTTGTTCATAAGCGCAGCAACTACCGTCTGCGCCAGCCTGTCAGCCCACCCATAAACCTTTTCACGGAAGTGAAGTGAAGGCGAAGAACTGTCAGGCATGGGCCGTGCCAACGGGTGTTGGCGCCTCGTGCCTTAAACTTTCTTCTGTTACACCAGCGCGTGCTCCCAACGTCTCGAGCGCGAGCATGGCGCCGGCCACAGAGCTGCTTCCTGCGAAAAGCAACAGCCTTTGTAAAGGACGCGCGCGGGATAGTGATGAACTCGTGACGCGTGTCAGGACCCCGCCCTTGCATGAACAAGAAGTATAATGGAAACACGCGCAACGGCGTCGAAGAGAGCTGTCAGCACGCCACGGCTGCACCGTGCGAGAGTCGCGTACGCCCACCGTTCACGAAGATAAAGATCGCGTCAGAGTTCACCGGCTTCTGAAGCACACACTTCCGGCCGTACTCTGCCATGTGGACCGTCGAACAAAAGCCGACTGTATCGCTACGTTAACTTGCGCTGTTCTCGTCAAAACAGCTAGCTAGCAATACACGACTTGTGAGGCAATCCTCTTGCTAGGTGAAATGTTAGTTTCACTCCGCATAGTCGCATCTGCAGTCCTGCTGCCGGGCTAACTCTTCTAGATTCCATTGCAACCAGCATTATCTATCTATCTATCTATCTATCTATCTATCTATCTATCTATCTATCTATCTATCTATCTATCTATCTATCTATCTATCTATCTATCTATCTATCTATCTATCTATCTATCATTGTTCTTGAATATAATGGTCATTGAGTTCATTGACGGATCACTCGGTAAACAGAGAGAGAGAGAAGGGATTTCGTTAATAGATACTGAAGATGTCTGTCTGGCCGTATACGTTTACCACGCTCCTCCAAATTACAAGGATGACATATGGAATGACCCAATGGTCCATAGAGCACACGCGTACAACATACGCAACATAGAGGTACACACACAGCTAGAGTCCCCTGTTCCGAAGAAAGAGTAAAAGAGCGCTATAGCTATACATGCAGGGCTTGCATTATAAAACAAATACAGTCGAACCCGGATGTATCAAACCCGGATATAACGAATTATCGTGTATAGCGAACAGCTGTAAAATCCCCGCGAAAATGTTCGTATAAAATTTTTATTTTGTATATCGAATTACTGGTATTTCGAACTATTTCGCGATCCCCTTCGAGTTCGATATATCCGGGTTCGACTGTATAGCACGCGATATTTCGCGCTTTACGAGAGCCTCCTATCCCGTGCTGCGCCCTACCAAGCAGTAGAGTGCCACATGTCTCGCCCGCATACTGCGCCACACAGACGGCAAGGACGTATAGTTCCCGTTCCGCTGCACAAGACGTCACTTCACGCGAGCTCCCCATTTAGAACCAATCCGCCGTCGCAGAACCGCGCCGTCCTATATGCAACACGCCGTATGCTCGCGAAGCACGGGAGTGCGCGCCGAAGGCAACATGTCCGTCGTCGGCAGAGGTATTCGGCGATGTCACGCATGTACGAGCGGAAGTGTGCTTCGAGTCGTGGGGTGGGGAGGCCCCCCAAAATGGAAACAGCTCCAGCTACGCCGCGGCGTGTGGAGCACGTGCGAGCCAGCGGCCTAGCCCCCCTCCCTGCTTTTTTTTTTTTTTTTTTCCTCGGCTGGCCATGGGGGGGGCGCGATGGCGAGGACAGGCCTCCCCCGCGAGGAGCATACGAGCATCACCTGTGTCGCCTCGAAAACTATTTCCAGCCGCCGCAGAAGCAGCAGCGGCGGCTCAGCAAGAGAGACGTTGTCCGATGCTCACTGAGGCGCTGCGGGGGCGGATGTGGCTACACAGCGGCTCCCGCAAGGATGTCGGCCCGGATTCAGACTATATAAAAGTGCGGTAGTGCCAGTACTCTAGTGTCCGCCTCTCTCTCTTCTCAGGATGCGGGAGACAGAAGGACGACGAGACGCGCGTCATTCACGGCACTTGTCGACGCACCGTTATATGCACGTCATCGAGAAATCTATTCTAAGCAAGCCGGATAAGAGTCGAAGCAAGTCCTTGGGCATGTGCCTCCCTGTCAAATTGGAGTCCCACATGCCGTCAGAAAATGGCAAGCGCCTGTCTTCCATGCAGTGCGCGCGAACTCGAAACGTTTAAAAGGCGGAGCTCATTAACAGGGTTCATTCTGTTTCTCCGCCTCTATAGTCGTTAAGAGAAAATGACTGCGATATCTGCTTTCAATGTCTTCAACGAAAACAGTAATAGCATTAAGAACATTCATTATACTCAGCTTATATAGTCAACAGTCCTGCCTCTTATACATTAACCTTCTCAGTGCAACTGCATGGCATCGGAATCCCCCCACATTTAAAGCGTCGTATGGATAGTCCGGTGCCGTAACGAATTCTCCCGGTACTTGACATCCGAAAGGGGGGCGAAAGATGGAGAAACGACCACACCCTCGGGTCTATAGCCTGCGTGGAACTCGCTAAAGCACCGAATCACCGAATCGCGTAAAGCAATGAGCGTGTCGGCGCAAACGCGCTCCTGTGCAACACAGCTTGGTTCTCCAACTGGCTTCTGCCGCCGAGACTCATTGCGGGGAAGTATAGCTTCAGCAGATGCGTGTTGTAAATCCTTATCCTCGAGTGCGGTGTGATACAATGTACGAACGACTGTCCCATCTCTTGATTGCAACGAGAATAGCACCAGCACGCGTTGCACTCGTATAGTCGTGAGGAGGGTCAGGCGCTACAAGACGGAGCACCACGGCACCAGGCGCAACATTTGCGCGATACAGCGCGCACTGCTGACCCCCTCGCCTGGCACCGACGGCGTCGACCGGGCAAGCACAGACGCCGTTCAGACAGACACACATACCTACTGGCAGCGGAACCATGCGCACAGCACCTCGCCGCCAACACCGCGACAGCCGCTTCGTTACCGACCCCAGCGGGAAACCTGAAGTACTGCCACGTCGCGCCTCGGCGATCGAGAGGGGCTCGGCCAAGTGCCCGTACGTGGTAGAACCAAAAGTATAGTGGGGCGGGCGGGCAGAACGAAGCGAACCGCGCTACAGTTCGCCGCCTCTCCCGCGTGGCAGTGCGCGCCGCGGCTCCTACAGCTGTACTTATTTTCTTTCTCCCCAGCCAAAAGCAAGGAAGGTCCTCCCGCATCGCGCATCGCAAGTGGAACCTTTTCCTTTCCTTTCTTTGTCCCGCAAACAGAGCGAACAATCGGTGCGCGCTTTTTTTCCGCCCGGCATGGGGTCGACACCGCCGCCGCGTTGGCGAAGCGCAGGGGCGCCGCCCGCGGCAGCTTCTCGCACTTCGCTTTCTCTCTCTCTCTTTCACCTATACCACACCAGCCTCGTTTCGGTGCCTCCAGCAGTAATGTTTCTCGTATACATCCCTCGCATGTCGTTCCTCGTTCTACTCTCTTGTTTAGGTTGCGCGTGTTTGTTTTCTTCTTTTGTTGCCAATGTTCGGTATTTCTGTCTTGTATAGACGCGGCAAGAGGAACAAGATACATTATAGTGCGCACCAAAAAGAACAACAAAGCAAAAGGTGGTTCTAGACCCACCGCAGAGTTTTTTCGTTGTAAACGCGTGCTGTCCCTCGACGGCGGTACCCGTGCTACCGTTAGAGCTGCATATACAGGCATTTTTATTTCCCCCGGCCTGCCCGTGCGCCAGCTAGCAGCCCGAGGTGGCTGTAATCACCGCGTAGCGGAGAGCCCGGGGTGCTGCGTTGACGATGATAAACAGGTTTCGTGCCGAAAGGAAATCAAGAAATAATAGCTTAGAGTTAGAAAAGAAAGAAAGAAAGAAAGCTAAATCCTCTTCAGCTCACGTTACTTGTCGCAAACAAGGCGGCGTACGCGGCCGCCTGACATTCAACCTTATCGACGAGAACAAAAACGAAAAGAGCAACCGCGCCTTGTGGGCAGAACAACCCGAACTATGTCTGGCACGTCCCGTAGACACACACAAGCATATTCATGGCACGCACACGTGTTAACAAAGTGTCGGGAAACGGGCCGAAACGTACGGGGGCTTACAGCGTCGGTCTCCTCACAGCGAGGCCCACAACGGCGCAGAAACGAAGCACGCCTCGTGGTTAGGGTTATTGATGACGCGGCGGCTTTTTTTGCTCAACAGAGTGTATTCATGGGGCGCACTTACAAGCCCGCCAAGTGTCCTCGGCGGCTACCGCGCGTGTTTGTTTTAGTGCTTGGCAGGCAACGAAAACGTTGCAAAACGCCTCGTAGTTAAGGTTATTGATGAGGAAGAGCATCCTCGGGAGGGCTCAGCGGAGCCTGCAGCTTCGCCGCGGAGACAAACCAGAACGTGAGAGAAGCTCGCCCTGCAGCGATCCAAATAACTTCTCCGGCGAGGAGGGTGCGGTTTTGAAGATATTCCCAGCGGAAAAGAAACAAAAAAAATATATAGTAACTATAAAACGTCGGACGCTGACACGCTGTCAGCGTGATGAAGAGTGATGATGAGAGCCCCGTAGTTAAGGGAGTGGAAGAACATCAGGCAGCAAGACAAGAAACAGAAGAAGAAGAAAACAAGTCTACAGTCAGAAATTATATCCTATAAGAATGATGCAGGAGGCTTGCGTAGCTAAAGGAGCCCCATGGGTCTGAAATTTCGCGTGACAGTTTTCCTTCGACGCAACCGCATCTTGGCAAGAGAGCTTCCGGCTTCAACAAAAGCTGAAACAGCGCTATTGAAACAAGGACTCAGAAAAAAAAAACAATAATGAGCATCACGAGACAAAGCGCTGACGAACGCGAATCATAACCGCGCCCATATAAGCATGCGCGCTATCTACTCTGTATCTATAGCTGTGTTCTTATGAATCTCACGGTACACGGCAAGAAGCCGAATGCGTTGATCAATTAAGGCCATATGCTTGCCAAAAAACTCGTATTATTTTGAATGTCTGCTATAGTGCGCAGTATCGCTGCGTGAAAACGGTTTGTGTCGCCGTTGGAATAGTGGCGAATGCAACGATGCCCCAACAGTATAATCCGCACGCAATAACGTACATGGATGGTAGTATTCGCCGCAGTGTATGCCTATATAAAAGCGAAAAGACCTACTGGTCTGGATCACGACTTCCGATCAGCGGGGGCAACTCCAAGCAACCTTTCGTGTTTATATAATATAGCCACTGAAAAAGGATGCTATAGTTCCAAGATTTGTTCCTATACATTGTGAATTTAGTCGTTGTCACAGGATTTATCTACGTTCATCGCACACGCGTTGCAGCACAGATGGACAAAGTCTCCGCTGTGTCTTCCGTGCAGCGGCGAGACCAACATTTGATTAACAAAACACGCGGCAATGCACAGGCAAAGGCGAGCATTGCTGAGACGAGCGTACGAAGACACTTAGTTACTATACGTCGCAGTTTCCTCCCCGACAAATAGTGTTAACGGTGCACAAATTTTGTTAACCAAATTCATCATCGCGCAAATCCAGCGCTCATATATATGACAAGCCATATATAGCACAGCGCGATGTCAGCCTTCAAAAACCGCGAACTATATTTGCACGATCGGATCACGGCCTCAGTCATCGCGAACGACACAACACAGCCTCGGGGGGCGTCTGCATGCGCGTAGACTATATATGCATGCTCTGCTTTTTTGAGCCGTTCGTCACACAACGACTGTCGTCGGCAGTCCTGAGGGCTTCGGAGAAACAGCTTCGCGCTGACAAAGTGCGCGCGGGCGTTACAAAAACAATCATATAAAACGACCAAAGCGCCACCAAGCCTGCCCTGCGTGGCAGACCGTGCAGGCGTCAAGAATCGCAGGTGCAGACACACGCATACACGCACAAAGCGCTCGAAATAAACGCCGGGCTCGACAGTGTCACACTGTCAACTCGGCTCGGCCGAAGAGACGTCGCACGGGCCCACCTGCGATCGCGCCGCGAAACACACGCTTCGAGGGCGACGGAGGCTCGCCTCGTTCAACACCCGTATACAACGCTGCATGCAGCGGCCGGCAGGCACCTCCAGAGAGAACCCCCTCTACTCCTTCTTTTGGCAGACACGAGTCTGCTCCCCCGTTCGAGCGTTGTTTGCAGAGGCGCCTTTTCGGGCCCCGCCGCCGGAGCGGGACACAAATCAGGCCGGTGCTGTCACGCAGGCCGAAACCCCCGCAGCAGCTATAGCAGCCGCGCACGCTGTGTCGTCGTCGGGTCGCATTCGATCGAGGACTGTGGGACCGGCGCCGCTGTCGCACATGCCGCGCGCCAGCTATACGTGCATGGGCGCGAACTCGGCTTGTATAGCTACATATCCTGAACCGTGGCACGCCCTGAAGGATGTATATACGGTATACGTGTGCCAGCCTGCATGAAGCCCGCGGCCCCAAGCCAAGCGCCGCGTCGTGTACCGGAGCGGACTATAGAGCAACTCTATTACACACGACCGAAACCTAGTGTAATATACACCGCGAGTACAGTAGAATATCGGTAAGTGGAAATCGTTTAAACGGAATTACCGCTTAAACGGAACGACAGCCTCTAAATTGGTTGGTTTTGTACTTGGGCAATGCGAGAAATAATAGTATAATAATAAGATTTTCAAAACTTTCACAACTGGAACCACAATTTTCGCATCTTTTGCGGAACCGCAAAAGGTCTTGCGACATTGTATAGCAGAATTGGCAGGGCAAACACTAAATTATTATTTTTTTTTCTTTTTCAGAAGGAACCAGGGGCCAGATTCACTAAGCTTTTCTTTCGTAAGTTCGCTTTGGCTGGCCGCCTTCACTAATGATGTGTCTGGCATCCGGATTGGCTAAAGTTCTTTCTTACGAGAAATTCTAGCGTAAGAAGTACTCTTCGTAAGAGGCGATTCTAGCCAATCGTGGTGGCGGACATATGATTTGCGAAGGTGGTTGGCCAATGGCAAAGCGAACTTAGGAAAGAAAAGCGTTGTGAACCTGGCCCCAGGATCTTAAAATCTTTTTCTAACTCTCCTAGGGAGAAAGCATGCATCCCTTTCCCGGCTGCCGCGGCCACATTCTGGTGGGGGTGGAATGCAAGAACACTCTTGGTATACCATGCTTTGCGTGCGCTCTAAAGAACCCCAGATGGTCAAAATTAAGCTCGAGCCCTCCGCTACGTATACGTCATTCCTTATAACGAACTACGCAATTTTAGGACACGCCGCGATAGCACAGTGGCTATGCCATCGCGCTGCTGAGCTGGAGCGCCGCGGTGGCCGCGTTTCGATGGGGGTCAAAATTTGAAAGCGCCCGCGTACTTAGATTTAAGTGCACGCTTAAGACCTCCAGGTAGTCGAGATTATTTCGGAATAAGGCGTCCCTCATAATCCACTGTGCAGTACGTCTCGGAACGTTAAACCGCACAATTTAATTTTCAATTTAAGTACACGGATGAAAGACCTCGAACACGCTCAAAGAGGCCGCGCGCACGCTGGCAGTGTTTCCGCGCAACGTACACAGCACGGGAATCGACCAGAACCTTCTTCGACAGGCAACTCAGCTCGCAATAAAACCGTATATACAGCGCATTTAGCTCCCATATATATATATATATATATATATATATATATATATATAACGAAGGCCGAAATATGGCCGCGACCTTGAATACGATGGTGCAGGCAGCTGCGTCAGCCTGTCTGTAGCGCAGAACCAGGATGAACAACTCCCCGCACTGAGAACCAGGGCTCGGGCGGAGGTGGAGCACGCAACCCGACCCAAGCTCCTCGGGAGGACCTCAAACTGCATCCAGCCCGCAGATTGGCGCCACATTTCCTCCGGAAGCCGGTGCGCATATTTGAGACCGAGCGGCCGTGAATGTGAAAGTAGATGAGAGTATACAAACAAAGAAAGAAAGAAAGAGAAGAAAAGGAAAGGAAAAGCAAAGAAAAGAAAAGAAAAGAAAGAAAGAAGTCAAGTTGTTGGGAGCAAGAAGAGAATAAAAGGCAGCTCTTGCAAGACTATATAGGAAAGTGCGCACAACGGAAAAAAAATGGGGGGGGGGGGGGGGGAAGGAGCGCATTTTTCTTCTTTTTAGCCAAGCAAGTTTCCGCTGTCCCTGAGTCAGCCGGCCTCAGCGCAGCAAGACGCTGAATAGCGCCGGCTTGTATTCTCGCAAGCGCTCGCAAGCGCCCCTATAAACGCGAGGACGCGCGTGTGCGCGCTGCATGCAGCTCGCTCGCAGCAGACAGAGGCCGGCCTCTGTCGATTTGGAAAGCGGCACGATTGGGCATCGGAACGAGGCTCCACCATTGTCTTGTTCGGTTCCGATGCTTAGGGCAAGTAAACGAAATCCACCTCGAGATTTAAAATATAAAACGCGCGTTCATTGCAGCCCCGTATACGCAGCTACTCCAATGAGACTCACCGGGAGCCACGAAGGGCACAAGTGGTAGAATCCCTGCCTTAGCCAGCGTCCATGTCATGATTCTTCTAGAAGGAAGTGGTTTCGACGTTATCAGTAAAGACCGCTAATTGCATATTGACTGTTCAAAGTGCCGACCAAGCGAAGGTAAAGCGGCATCCAATTTAAAGAGGCTAAAGTCTTTTTCCGCACGAGGGAATATGACCACGCGTGAGATAAGCTCGCCGTTGCTATTAAATACGCAGGAAATGCGTATGCTTGTCTTTTTACGTATATTTTAGCATATCGGCATAATGAGCGAACAGCTTCGTATGGCACAGTTTTTGCGGCACAGTTTCGTATGCGCCACATGAAGTTCAATGTCATGGAAAGCCATTGCAGCTCCAGCACAGTTCACCCCCAAAAGAAAGCCGAGTGTATAGGCTGGGGGCACGGCTGTGCCCATTTGGATAACCGGTGGGTATACAAACGGTGGAAATTAAAAACAGGAGAGCTTTTGCCTGGCGGTGCGCCTTGCTATACTCCAGATGGAAAAGGTGACAAATGAGATGACACGCGCAGGACACACCACACCCGCACAACACACGCACTCAGGATCATAAAAAGAACGGCAAGGAACACAGATATATACGCGTATACATACACCAGATACGCCGCTACCTGCGCGAGCCTGCAGGCGCTACAAACGCGTCGTGTGCAGGCCGGATAAACCTATATAACGGTTATACCCGCGGCTGTGAAGACACTGTTCCCGAGCAGACCGCTCGCATTTTTTTTTTTTTTTTCCCGGCCCGAAATCTCGAGCACCGCACGAAAAGGCGAGAAAGCCGTAAAGTCGAATCCATCCCCGTCACCTAGACTCCGGCGTGTGCAGTGTGCACGTACGGCGCGCACATCCCGGGTGGCCCCCTCTTCTTTTTTTTTTTTTTTTTTTTGCGTGTTTGTGTGTCTGTGCTCTGTTTGATCTCGCGCGTTCTTCCCTCTCGACCAGTTTTACACGATTGGCGGCGAGTAATATACCGCTTTTTATCTCCGCGGCGGCGTCTTTTCTTTCCTCTGCGGGAGTAAATTTACACCCGCTCCTATATTGGGCGACATTTAGGTCCTTTAGCGAGACATTTCCTCCGCCCTGCGGATATTTGTCGAACGCCAGCGGAATATCTTTGCAGGACCGCGACCGGTGCGGTCGCGAGCGAGGTCTCTATACTGATCTCAGCGTTCGTCAAACGCCCACGTGGGCCGAGAAATTAAAGTGAGTGCGTTATCATTCAACTGGGTCTGTCGCTGGAATCGGGCACTGTTGCAGGAGCAATCATTGCGAAGTCGCCGTTTTGGAACAAGTTTATCGCACTCTTAGCAAGCTTAGCCAAGGTGACCGTTGTATACGCTCCGAATATGACACGTTTCGTCCGAGTTTAGAAGTTCATGTCTGCAATGAATCGTAGAGCGGAGATCAATCGAAATTATATATTTCGGACGTATTCTTTCGGCGTGACATCTCGCGACGTGGGCGCCTCCCATGAATTTCACGCCAAACGATAACCACGCCGTTGTTACTGTCATGGATTAATGAATGAACTGTCTATTTCTGCATATACTATACGGCCCGAAATGAGCACCGACAACTCGTCACCCGCATATATCCTGTCCGAAATCATGCACCCGCATATCACGCCCGACAAACTGAAAACCCGTCTCCGATCGACTAACTACATGGGGCACGTTCACGTGCGGTTATGTGATCACAGCGCGCGGTGAACACTATAATCGCATGACCAAATGATGCATATGCGCGCACCCACGCCACAAATACGTCGGAAAAACGTCCTGTACATGGTTGCCGTTTCGCAGTTTCTTAGCATAATCGCAACGGCCGAAACCATGTACGACGGCAAAGTTTCATCTGCGCTACTTTTAAGTTCGGTATCACGGAACGCCATTCAGTAGAGGGCGCATATACTATAGAGAGGCTATTCCGCGTGACGTGAAACCGGTGAGACACCGCCGCGCCCATAGGCCACGCCGAATTCGTATGCGCCGTTAACGTCAAGCACCGTGTCAAGCACAGGCTTCGGGTGCGCTTGTGGTATACGACCAATGCGGAGCAAACTGGAAGCGGTCGCGCTCCCGCAGCGCGCGGAGTGGTTCCTCGCTTGGACGCGAGGCCGACAGATAATGTCGGGGGTCACGAATGCAGATAAGGCCGGGCGCGCACGTGTTTTCCACGCAAGCCACTTAGCTCCTACGGCCGTCGAAGATATTCCGCACCCGGCATGCTCGATGGGGGCGGATGCATTCGCGACCGTATATCTGCTGTTGTCGTATAGCCGCCCTTTGATATGTCCCGATCACATAGACCTTGCCCCTTTGACCGCTTTCTTCCTGGACAGCCTCGAGTAACGGAAGACTCGCCAGGCGCGATCGGTGAAGCAAGAGCGTCTGCTATCTCCTTTTTTCATTCCCAGGTCTCTTCTATTTGCTATATAGAGCCGACAGATATGCAGTGTGGACACTTCCATATTGACTGTGATGCTATAGGGGATCCGCAGAGGTGCGCGCCGGCTACCGCTATCAGGTTAGAAGAGAGCGCGAACACACTTTAGGCATTATTATACCGGTTTCGCAACGCATACAGCTGACGTGGCTGTTCGGGTCGAAACACGGATCGCAATGCAGTCAAACTGGGGTATACAGTTGCTCCTGTTTCTAGCTGTGTACTTTCTTTAATAGCAGAAACTGCGCGGAAAAGAGGAGATAGAGGGCGCTTAAGGCATCAACTATAGTACAACGTATACATTCTCAACAAATCACACCACTCAATGGGTCGTCGTAGAACGCGAGTCTCATATGGGCCCAATGTCATATACCCAAACTCGGATTTAGAAATGAGTGTACTCTATGTAAATCTAGTACCCGCTCAGCCAGTCGATCGTAAGAGGCTGTGTTGTCGGAAAGACAACTCGCCGTCTATACTCTAATGAGTAAGCTCAATTTGGCGGCTGCATACCTCTTCGAGAAGCCCTCGTGATCGAGATACCCTCGTGTTACCGTACCAACTAGTCCAACTATCGATCATGTTGCTCTTCGACAATCCTGGACAGTGGTCTCTAGCTGTTCCCTCTCCAGGGTCTTCCAAAACTCGTGATCTTGAACTCAACAGAGAATGACACTTCGCGAATGGTCGTGCATTAGCCCACTGCTGGCGTTCCTTTCTGTCTCTCAACCATGGGCGAGCTGCTCTTCATCCTCGTTTTCTGTTCTCGCCGGCCCTGATGCCTCAAAAAGACAGCGGCTGAAGACTTTTGCAGAACCGTTTTCACGGCGCGCCCTGCATGGATAAGTAAGCCAGTGCTCGGCCACCAGGAGCCGCAGCTGCCGCTCCTGGCTGGCCTGCAGTTCAGTGCGGGGCACTGCCCGGCCCCACCGTGGCCAAACAAAATAAACGAGGCCCGCTGCCAACCGAAGCAACGCGCGCACGCAGCAACGCACGGGGCGCGCGTTCACCGACGACGAGGGCCTTCCCTGCCTTTCGAGTGGCCCAGGAAAAACAAACACTGGATCGGAGGCTGCTATGCTTGGGGCGGCCGAGCGAATGGTTTCGTCTTCGCTTGGCTTTTTGCTTGACTTTGTTTCTCTGTCTTTTCGAGTGTGTTTGCGTGTTATCACAGCACAAGGAAGACGAACGCGCATCGAATGCACGCTTCGAGAGAGGGACAGGGGCCATGGGCGAAAACGACTTTTCCGAACCCCAGAACAACCTCTTCTTTTTCCTTACGGACACGAGGATCTTCAGGCGAAGAAGAGAGCTAGGGGCTAGAGCGAACTCGGGGAAAACGTAAAGCTTTGGACCCTGCTGGCGCGTTCGGCGTGTTGAGATATAGCGGGAAACTCTTGCAATGTGCATGCGCACGCGTTCTCCATCGTGACGAAGCACTGCGGGACGTGCGAGCTTTTGTGTCCAGATTAGGTTACGGACTATAAGAAGAAAACAAAAGTAACCTGCATCAGCATCGTAGCGGTAGGCAGTCATGTTCCACAAGTCTGACTTCCATACAACGGTATATGGGGAGGACGAAACTGATGAGTTTTAGACATCGCACCCGAACTATGACAAAAGCGGTCACTGCCGCATCGATTCATTCCAAGCTTGTACGGTGTATGATTAGTGTTATGTAGTGTTTGCACTACACACACACACACACACACACACACACACACACACACACACACACACACACACACACACACACACACACACACACACACACACACACACACACACACACACACACACACACACACACACACACACACACACACACACACACACACACACACACACACACACACACACACACACACACACACACACACACACACACACACACACACACACACACACACACACACACAGAGAGAGAGAGAGAGAGAGAGTAGCAAAACCGTTCATCCCCTCAACGATTCCTGCCAAATGCAGCTGGTACGGTGTCCGATTCGCTATGTCGCGGATTTTTACCAATATGCGCACGTCTGCGCGTCTGAAGAGTGCCATACGGGACCCGCGGTATCGTGAAGCCGTGCTCAGCGCCTCTGCCAGCATGCGACAGCCCCGTCGTATAATAGAAACCTCGTCGGCTGGGGAGGCCGACAGCTTTGGGCCATCTGGAGCGTGCAGTCCCAGCGCGGGTTGGCGATGCGGCGACGCGGTGTCCCGTCCACCGGGCATCCCATTCACGGGGGCGGAAGCACAGCTCCGGCTCAAGTGGAGGAGGAGGTGGTGGGGGACTCTGTCCCGACGACGATCTCAAGATGGCGCTGCCGGCAGCGTGCGGTTTTGTCGCGCGCGCGGTCGTCGCCACGCGCCTGCCATATGGCTCTCCGCCTGTCCCTCCTCCGCGACAGCGTATGCTTTCGACGCCACGTCTGCTGTGTGTGGGCGTACATACGTGCTGCCACGAGACGTGTGTCGCGCGGCACGCGCGTTTGGTTGCGTCGGGTCAGGCGCGGCACTGCGGCTACGTCTTCTAATGGCACATTCGGGTGCCCGGTTTAGAGAGATCTGGTCATGCTACGAAGACGGTGAAAGACAGCTTTAAAGCTCTAATACACGAAGACAACCAGAATGGAAGTGATGATCCTGCTTCCTTCTCATCAGTGGAGCCCGCTTATATGCTAGCAGTTACGCTTAGTTGCTAATTTACGCGAACTTTGCAGCGCTACCAGAGAGCTCCGAAACGACCAACCGAATATGCCGCAATAAACACAGCCCCAGGGAAAAGGAGAAGAATGTGTCCTGCAACTTCTCAACCGAGAGAGAGAGAGAAAGGGCTCAATGTTTACGGGGGAGGTTGGCCCAAATACAGCCTTGGGGTAATACTCGAGGTGTAATGTATTACGAGGTATGAAAGAGTAAGAGAAAAAGAGGAAGACATACAAGCGTTTACATGCACAGACGCAAACATATAACGCGTAACCCACTGCCACATAACGCGCAATGCAGAAGCGACACACCACCACGGTCCAAGGACGTCCAACAGATTCAGGTGCGCGTCATGTAGTGAAGCCCATTTTAGTCGCTGCCGGAACACCGCCTTTGGTATTTGCCCATTTCTATACCACTGACATATAGTTATCGCTTGCACCACGGGAGACCGAACGAAACGTGCGCGTGCGGTGCACATTAAAGAGTATCCTTTATGATCAAGCTAGTCCAAATGACTAACCAGAGCTTAAACGGCTTACTTATATATACAGCGCCGGCCACTACACGCTTTGCAGCCCACTTCGCAAATAAGTATGTCCAACATACGATGGCACGCAGCGCGAGTGGCCACGGCGAGCATATTACTCCGTGCTTCGCTCTTAAACCTTCTGTTGTTGCACACGTTCTTCTAAGCGCACACATTTAGCTTCTATACGCTAACGAACCTGTTTTTTCCGAGCCTAACGTATCCCCCTATACACCCAAACGTCGCAGGCCGCGTGGAAGCGTCGTGACCTAATGCTTTCCGTGGCCCACTGAGCCTCGCATTTCCTGACCATACAACAGCCTTAACCATTCGTCTCCTAACTTTTCTTTCTAACGAGGTCCGTCCAGGTGCACGCAAGCGGCAGGGAAAAAAAAAATCGAAAGAAAGCAAAGCGGCCGAATGCTCGTTAACGGAAATCATAAGGCATATCCCGTCAAGGGGCGCCTGCTAAGCAAACACCGGCTCTCAGCTTCTAAAGAGGCACGTGCAAAACGCGCACTAAATCGCGTTATGGCACATACGTGCAGCGCCGCGGACGGCACGAAATCGAAGCCAAGGCCGCTCCCTCTTCGGAGTCTCTGCCGCCGAGGTCGCCATCTTATATAGTATACGATCGTTGTGCGCAACTGCAATGAACGCAAAAAGCCGCTGTGCACTCGCTGCAGCGTCTGATTCGATTACCCGCGCCGACCACGTCGCCTGCTTCGCCGTGCCACTAAGTGGCCCCGGCGCTCGCATACAAAAGAATCGCGTTCGCCGCAAGCAACCAAGCCAGCCGAACTCACTCACGTTCTATAGTCCAGATATACATATGCTTACAACTACTTCGTTTATGGGCGGCTATTCAAAGCTCTCCCCGAAACCGTCGTTCTCATAACCAGTATATATACTATCTGGAACTGCGCGCAGGCCACTTAAAGCGAAAGCGATAGACCGTAATTGCGACTCTTAAATTGCGCTATCCAGAGCAAAAAGCAGGTGAAAACTTGTCCGTTTTATTACTCAAACTCAGCGCGAACGGCTCTCTCTTACTTGTTCTTTGTGGCGCTTCTTTTTCTCTCTCTCTCTCTCTCTTTTTTCTGTATAGTCTCGTAATTGGTGCACACGAGAGCAAAAGACGAAGGAAAGCGAAATGGGCCGTTTACGCCTTATGCGATTGTCCCGCGGTGGTTCTTTACATAGCACGTGATCACGTAGGCCGTTATAGGCTACTTAATTGCGAAAGCGATCTCTGGGGGGGCTACTCGCAGCAGCCAAACTGCGAGACGCAGAAAATCGCTGCAGTTTATTTCACCAGCGGGAAAGCATCAGCAATGCAGAAGTGCGTATTGATATACTATATATACACATTTGAATGCACAATCGATTATGCGATACCTAGATAGTGACTATATTTTCGGCGAGGCGTTACGAGCAGCTTAGCGTCTAGATGGGGAGAGCGGCCTTATGAGAAATAAATAAATAAGCACGTTCCAAAGTCGACCAAAAGATTACTTTTTTTTTTTTTTTTTTTAGATGAAGCATTGTCCTACCTTTGACAGTCAGTTTGGCGTTCGCCTTAGTCTGCGCTAGTTTTGTTTACTGTTAGATCACGTTAGGTCGTGGTTTTCCTATTCGCAACGAAGGTCAAGCAAGCAAACACGTTATCTGGATTATATAGTTAGGATTACTCTCTCTTTTTCTGTCAGTTCTTCTTGCGAGATTATTCGCCCGCATTGGTGGAAAAGTTTACTGGTTGGTGAGGTTCCCTTGATTTTTTTTTTTTTTTTTTTTAGCTTTATGTTCTGGCTACAAGCGCGAAGAGCAGAACCAGACAGTGTCGCTACCGAGGCGACGGCCAGACCGCTTCGCTCGTCTATACTTGACGGCTCGTATATCTCCCTTCTAAATCACCCACAGCGACCAGCAGCGTCACGGTCGGGAACAGGAGCGGCGCATGCCGCGCCGTCGACGGAACCACGGAATGCTAGTTCCCCAGGAACGAGCCCTTTCTTTTCCCGCCCCGTAACCGACAGGATCCCTCGACAATGCACAAAGGCTTGGCGCAGCACTGACCTCCGCAGAAACCCGTGCATGGCTCGTGGTGGATAAGGCTGGCGCCAAGCCGGCGCACGTGCTTCAGGGTGTCTCGGCCTACACGACGACTCCGAATACTCCGCACGTCTTCATAGAGACTGTAAGCGCATGTGTTGCAGTCGTTTTTTACGAAAGCGCGTCGAGGTAAAATTGTCTTACTTATGGCGCTTTCCAAAGGGAGAAGAGGAATCACTCGGTGATGCTCTGTTCTCGCGATGGCTCGAGTCTGTCTCGCTATATAGTGCCGCTGAGATCAGCGTGAACTCGCGCAAGAGCAGTTTCCGAGCAAGCTATAACACCGGAGCACCTCGTACTTGCACTCTGGTCAGCGCCGTAATCGTGACCTGTGCACGAGCCCGCGTAGACATAGGCTCGCGGCGAATGACGTGCGTGTGAAGTGTGGTGTCCTGTGCTTTCTGGATTCCTCGAGGTCAGTCCTTGGCTGCATCGCCTTTAGACCGAGCAAGGGTGAGTCTTTGTGTATACGGGATGTTTCCGTAAGCTGGATTTCTTGAATGCCCAGATTCTATATTACACTAAACTAGAGGCAAACGAAAAAGTGCGCAATTGTAAAGCTGCTTCACAGTTTATGATTGAATTTGAGAAGATAAACAACGATACTCTTGAGCAAGACACCTTGGTGCGAATTTGCATAGTTGAGGCGTTAGTGCTGTTATTAAGAACAGAAGGTAGCCAATCGTGACAAAGAACAGATTGTTAGATAAGGGGGGCACCCAATGACAATCAAATCAATTCTTACGAACGGAAATGTCGTACCAGCTGCATTTTGCAGTATGAACTGTTTTGCTACTTTCTCTCTGCGCGTGTGTGTGTGTGTGTGTGTGTGTGTGTGTGTGTGTGTGTGTGTGTGTGTGTGTGTGTGTGTGTGTGTGTGTGTGTGTGTGTGTGTGTGTGTGTGTGCGTGTGTGTGTGTGTGTGTGTGTGTGTGTGTGTGCGTGCGTGCGTGCGTGTGTTGCCGTTTTTTTTTTCTTTTTTCTTTTTTAGTAAGGAACGGCAACATAGATGTGTCATTCAAATATCAGACTATGGGTGTTTCTACGTTCCACTCCTGTTAGTACGCGACTGCTCCAACCGGGAATCGCACCTGCGACCTCGTACTTCCGATGTGATGCCAGCCAACCCTTGACGTCATTCGTGTCGTTCCCCGAACGTTATTCGAATATTCCAACGTTTTCGTCACGCAGAGTGAAAGAGTAGAAAAAGCTCGTGGAATGCACGCCCCGAATCTCGCACCCCAAGCTGCATACACTCTTCCGCTGCCTCCACTCGAAGCGGGTCGTCGCATTTATAAACAAAGAACAGCCAATGCGTTTGCTATAATGTCAGATATCTCGACCCGCCACCTTGTGATCGAGTACGCTTCTCCTCTCCCTTTTCGCTCCCGAGTTCACGCGTGCCTTGATCACGTTCTGCGCGTTTTCGCGGGTGCGGTCATCGTTCGTTGCACCGACCTCGCTCGTTGGTCCAAACTTCACGCCTGTTCGCATTCGTGTCGTAAGGGCCTCGCCCGTCCGCTGAGAGAGAGCTCATCAGTGTTGTCAGCGCCAGCTGAGCGGAAAAGAAACGCCGTACGAGAAGTAACCGCAGGAGTGCACGAGCCGACCTGGCGCCGCCTGTCGGTCGCGGCCGATACTACCGTGGTGGGAAGAGGGACGTTATCTTGCAATTCGTGGCGGGGTGAAGAGCAGGCGGGGAGATGGCGGGCTGTTTTCGGGGCTGCCCTAAACAGACACGTAGATCGGGGCCCAGATATAATCTGCTGCGGTAAAACAAACCGACAGAGAACGGTTGTAGGAGAGACAGGACATCACGGCGGCGGCGGCACGAGGAGAACACTTTTTTTGGCGGTGGCGCCCGGTTCAGCAAACGAAGAAGAAAAGAATGAAAACCATGGCACCGAACTTCTAGTCGCAACGGCGGCGGGCGCGGATTACACAACGAAAGCGAGACCGCACTCCGCCCTCCATTCGTCTCGTTTTTATGTTACTGCTGCGCGTTCAGATTTTTTTGGCAGTTGCATGCAACGCAGTGCAAGCTGTTGCCGCTCTCAATGCGGCGGGGTGTACGCCAAGGCATCTCGTACTTGCGCTTCCAAAAGGAAAGCCACCGTTGCTCCTCACACGGCTTGCAGAGTCCGTGCGCACGAGGTGAGCACAGCTCCCATCTTATGTACAGTGGTGAGCACTGTTAGGGTGAACACCTCATTAGTATTCACGAGCCTATAGCAGTAGATGTTTAGCACAAAATAAAGAAAACTATTATTTCTTTTATCGGCATCATCATTAGCCGTCGTATTCGGCACATTTCCCCCCTAAAGTAGAGGGTATGTTTAAGTTATACCAACTTGAATACTAATGAGGTGTTCACCCTAACAGTGCTCACCACTGTACCATTGCTTGTTGCGCGGGTCTTTTATGCCGGAGACCTTTCCAAACGGCTTTGCGGCGAGCTTCTTTGCTAACACGTGTATGCAGCGAACGATACGCGTAGTTCCACATTCTTGAATTGAACAGTGGAACTGGAGGCACACGAATCAATATATGCATATTTCCACAATTTGTCTGAACAGCGGAAATGCATCTCAAGGGCACGAACTACACGAGCGCTTCAATGCTAATGGTGAGGGTGTGAATAGAAGATACCATTTTTACGTCCAAAAGAATTTAGTACATATGTGGCGGAGTTGTAACAATACGCAACTGGCGGTATGTGACCAGTAGTCCTGAGAACCGCAGTAACTGATACAAGGTAGTTAAGAAACGATGTATCATTGACTTAACGCAGTTCTTGCGAGGGCGAAAAAGAAAAAAGAAAATGCGATACATAAATATATAAAGTGGGTCCGGTTGTATCGAGGCACGTACGTGGGAGGCACAGCACTGCAGACGCTCTCTGAGATGGGATTAGTGGCGAAGGCAAGGAGGTGGCGTAGAAGGCATCTGCTTTCGGAGCTAGAGCCTCTGGGGTGTACTAGCTCATCGAGAGAGGAGCAGGGACTGCCCTGATTACGGTAGCCTTCTAGCACGTTGGCTCTATAGCAGCAGAGATTCGCCGGACACACACACATAGCAAATGTTCCAGCGACGTCTCAGGTGCAGGGCAGCCATGCAAGACTACTGGAGATGGGCGTGGCCTCATCCGCAGCATTAACCGACACGCGCCGAGCATGCAGCCTCCTCAGAGCCAAAGCGGCGAGCCACGGGTGCGTAGGAAGCGGTGCACACACGACATGGCGTCGTCGTCGTCACCACCGGCGACGCAGTGGCGGGAGGTGGGGGGAAGGAAGGCGGCGGCCCGGGCCATTTTGACAGTCGAGGCACGCTCGGCGTGCAAAGAGCGACCGCTGCCGCCGCCGAAGCCGTGTAATGCCTGTCGCGGTCGCAACATTCCGTGCGATTGGCATCTGCAAGCGCGGACAGATAGACGGACCACTAGCGGCGCGCCGATAAGCGCCACCGACACAATTTATGAGCGGGGACGCCGTAAAAGAGCTGTTGCCGCGCGCGCCCGCGCCGCTCTTAGGAGACTCCCCCCCCCCCTTCCTTCCTCTTGCGTCACAGATTTGTTTTCCCTGCATAGCTGAGCTTCGCTTCGCCAAGGTGTCGCTGTGCTCTGCGCGCGAATCACTCAGCACCTCATTGGACGAATGCTTCCTCCTTACTGTGCTGCTCTTCTTGATCTTCGCCTTGATCTTAACGCCAGTAGACCATAGTTAACACGTTGAACAGCGTAAACTAGCAAAACTAGCATACTAAACGGGAACGCGTTAGGTTACCTGTTCTGTTTGAAGAATGTAGTGATGACCCTCGATATACACGCTTTCTACGTAACTTGAACCAAGCTTTTTTTTTATTGAGGAAGAACAAAAAAAGAAAGAGTAATTATAAGAACTCTCAAAGAGTTCAAGAAGGGTTAAATTAAGTAAGTGTGCGAGGCAGACGTCTCCTGCAAATTTTAGCGTTCATTTCCCCCTTCAAGACACGGGTAGTACTCAAGCATGCAAAAACACAGGAGACAACGGTCGATCAGTCCAGTATGTGTGACTCAATATTTGTAGCACGAAAGTGTTGTCCCAGGCACAACATGCACTCCGCGCAACACTTGTCCTGTGTATGCTGCGCTGGCCGTACGTTATATGCGACAGGCATTCTATGCGAGTCGTGTAGCCCTTGCACTTCGCGAACGTTCCGGTTGTCCCTTACACGACGAACTCTGCCTGTGACTTACTCGCCCGCATTTTCAACCACCGTCAGATTAAGCCGTGTTCGCACCAAATAAACGCTGACCGCACGTTCAGAGCTGACACAGATCGATCGCGACCGAGGCAGAACCAATGCGCTCTTCGAGCGCAACAACCTTGACCCGACACGCGTGCTCTGGGGAGAGCTGTCGCGGTGAAAGGAGAGCCATGGCAGCGAAGGACGCATTCGGCGGCGGCGCCAAGCGACCACCACCACCACCACCGCGGGGCCTGACCAGCACCATAAGCGGGCTCTCCCCGTCCCCGGGAGTGGTGGACACGACGCTGGAACGCCGGCGTGGGTGTCCCCGTGCAGCAGCGGCGGGCGAGGCGAGGCAGGGCAAGGCAGGCAGGCAGGCAAGCAAGCAGGCAGCGAAAGCGGCTGCTGCTTCGGGGCGGCGGCGGCATTCTGGTATGCCCACTTATCGTTCGCGCGCGGGTAGGCAGACAGGTAACGGCGCCTACGACTCGCCGCCGCGTCTCGCCTTTTTGCCTTGCCTTGCCTTGCTTGCCCAGCGTGCTGCAGGAAAAGCCCGTCCGGCGGCAGAGCCGGTCCGCAGCGGCGGCAACGACGAAGACGAGGAGGGCGCTGAACCAGGCCCCGGAAACTCTCGAGTTCACCAAATGGCCACAGAGGGCGAAAAATCAACCGCGGCGCGTTCCAGCATAAGCGCGCAAGTGGAGCTACTGTAATTTGGTCGAATACTTTAGTTTGTATTTTTTCTGCTAGGGGCGCTCAACACGACTCAATATTTGAGCTATTAAAGTACATATAATAACCGACAGACACAGTTACAGTGTCATTTTCTTACAAAATAAGCAGTCTATTGTTTTTACTGTACTTCTGTTATTAAAGTCCGTGCTTTGTTACTTGAATAAAGGTTTTGAGGCCTCACTGACATGTGATCAGCGGCAGCCCACTGGTATCGCTTGCAGTCCGTGCTGTTTATCGATTCAAATTGTACGGCGGTTATATTTGCGAACGGGGTGGTCGTTTCCTTTGAGCAGCATCACGCAGGTTCATTTTAATTAGATATCAATAATACCTCAGCCAGTTTATGCGTCCAACATTCGATAGCTGCCACCAAGCGAACGTGTTTAAAGACGGTGAACTTATCAGCTGCGGCGTTTCACTGGCGGCTGCGTGCACGGCTTCCGCCGTTTGTGATCTGCCGCGTCTGGCCGCGTTGCGTCTGGTTGCTCGAAAAAAACGGGCTGGCCAGCACGAAAATTCATCGCTGGAACCGAGTACAGTCTGCTTGAAGACTACCCACGAAAGCGGATTAACCTTGCAGCCCCTGGGCTTGTGCGCCGGTGAGTAAAAAAGCAGTGTTTCGAATTTTCAACTTTCAATTTCTTTGCGTGCGAGGCGGACAAAGCAGATTCCTGTCGACATTTCTTAGAAGTAGAAAATAGTAATAATTATAAAGTTATTGCCCTTCCAAAGCAATTGAAACGAGGCTCTTGCTACTTTGCCAAGTTGCTAAAATTGTTAACATGAGTACAGCATAAATAATAAAGTTTTGGCTGTTTCTGCATAAATGATACACCGCGATAAATTCACTGCACATTAGTGACAAGTGTAGTTCCGGTGATACAGTTAGATTAACTGCATTTGAGACATAATAAGATGACTGTGTTTATTACTAGTATCTGGCAGAAATTGTAATTTAATCGAGACTTGACTAAGCACAGCCCACACAAGGACACCACTGAAAGAAATGCACACTCAAAACAGTGTTGTGTGTGTGTGTTTGTGCGTTTGTCTGTCATGGAGCGTTTCCTGCACTGTTCTCTGTCATACATGAATCACAAACTCACGCACACTTCCACCATAGTAATTTAGGCTCTTTTTTCTTTCGACTCCAGCCTCCAAGACGCTGCTCATATTTGGACTCATCCCTTTGGACTCTATTGTCTCTGGACATAGAAGTCAACCGTGAACGTGTCTCCACTGGAAGTAGCATCAAGGGCCAGAATCCTCACAGGGTATGTTTCTGAACACTTCAACTAGAACCGTGATTTTTCTTCATTTATGGGACTAACTTTTGTTTCACCATTTTTTGCTTGCATGTGTGTCATGGCTTTGTCATTTCTCTTTTCAGGAAGACGGACAAAAGAGAGATTATTGGTCTGCAAGCTGCCCACGCTAAGCCACAAGATGCTCATCTGTCACCACAATGACAACAGGTCCTCTTGAACTACGTGCCTCACTATGAAATGTTTGGAAGTTTACCAGATAGAGAGGTGTGAGCCCTATTAGGAAAACAGCAGTCTACAGTTTTGTATCATACTGAGCGGGAATGAGAAATTTGACATACAAGCTTAGTTGCTTTTAAGGGCGCTTTATGACAATCGGAGAAGTAACATGTTGAGTCCCAACTTGTTTCTTTTGCAGTCATTATAGCCATGACGACCAGAACAGAAACAATGTAGCTAGATCCTACTTGCTAATGCACAAACTCTGTCATCTGCTCTTTGCAAATCAATTTGACGGGCATTAGTACCACGAAGTATCACATGCTCCCTCACAACGATAATTTGTTACATGAAAATGCAAAGAATTTTAAAATGATCAAAAGCACTTAATGCAATTTTAAGGAAATGACACTTCATGTTGACTGAAACTCATTTTATTTTTTGCTTAAAGTACCCTCAGGGCCACAGGCATTAAAGAGGGGAATGGTTACAAAGTAGTAGAGTAAAAGAAACAAGTGCATTGAGTTCTTGTAACATAATGATTCTCCTGATTATGCAATGTTAGCTAATGTTTTGCAAAAAAGTTTGTTATGTGTGATGGCTACGATACTTGGTGGTTCCATTTCTGAGATGTACGGGGCATGAAAGAAAGACTTCGTGTTACATGAATCAATTCCTACTTTACTGCGATGATCGACGCAGTTTGAAATGCACTGAGGCCGCAGTATGAAGTCGTCATGAAGTGTGGTGTGATAGAAAATTTTATGAAATAGCAAACGATGGCCGACTTTACGGTGATTAGCTAGTGGAATGAGTGCTAGGCCAGTTTACATTGAAGTTATACTCGCAGTACGGTTATAATTAGAAATAATGAAACGAGTATAGTTATTTTGTACTCGTTCAAGTGAAGTAATAAGATTAACGCGACTGGGATCTCGTATTGCAGATGCATATTCAAGTTTCCAGCGAATTAGTCTTGTAAAGCTGTCGTTCTAAAGTAGACGGTGCTTTGGAAAAGTTACGCCATAAGTACCCGAGCATGTGATTAGCACTGCTAATGACGTACTCTATATTATTGGTCCAATTTAAGTTATTTATATGACATGACAAAATCTAAGGGAAAGTTAGCATGGCAAGTGCTAGGATTAGAATTAGATCTGGAAATGTGCATGATTTTACATTTGCTTACTACAAGAGGCTCATATACAGTTTGCATGAAATCAATAACTAGGCTAGTACTGCACCATAAGAGATAGCTAGAAAAGGCAAGCTCACACAACCGGCCAGCCTATTTCACACTTCACAAACTTGAGAAATCACTAAAAGCAAATTTTCTTTCTCTTCAAACAGCAGATGACAAAACCTGCGCACGGTGTGCTCCCAAAAATATTTTGAAATGTACTCATAGAATAAGTTCAGCTTAACATTCAGCTAATCAACAGTGAACGAGCAAGGGAAACCTCAGCGTGGGAACCGTTCTTCGTCTCGGCCCTCACAAATATGTTTGCTTGGTGAAACGCTGGCTCCAAGCTGAGGCTTCCCTTGGTCACCTGTTACTCAACTGAAGTGTTCATCTCCTTGCAACCTCTTTACTGTGTTTGAATACATATACCGAGATTATTTTTCACCATGAAACCACAAATTACATTTTCCAAGGATCTGTGAGCATTAATTGGGCTTGCTTATATGTTGATTTAGTGCCCTTGTTTATTCACACAATATTTCCAGAAGTCCTTGTAAGCACTGCTGTCTCCATAACGTTCCTTGGTTTCCTTACAAGTACTCTACTTGTGTCAAAGCCTTTGCTGCCGCACCTGAGCACTAAATGTGCAGCAGAAAAATATCAAGAGCAGGAAATGTGATGTAAAATTTAGCATAACGCCCCCCTCCTACACTTCTTGCCTCTCGCCAATGTGTTATGAGAGCTATGAGACATTGCAGCTCGAGCTTATCTTGCTGACAGTACATTTTTGCCGAGAAATTTTTCTTGTTCCTTTCTTTAATCTAGCAGAAATCGTCGAACGCAGAGAATCTGTGTTTCTGTATGTTGTAAACTCAGTGACGGACAACATTAAGTCCACCTGAGCTGTACGAAAATTGTGATCATGTACTGCCTCATTCACCATTGACAATAAACAATGTGAGCTTACTTGTTTGAAGTGTTTTATTGCCAGTTGAGGCCTTTCGGTCACCTGGCGACATAATGAAGATATCTGTAGTCATGTTAGAGTACAGTACACACGAATACCTCCCCGAAAGCGGTAACAAAACGCCCCAAACCAGCGAGCGAGCAGCGCGACCAGCCCTACGAACCGCTACCGTAGCGGCCATATTGCTCACTACCTAATGATGATGATATTAGTTTCGATTCTGCCAGCGCCATCTCTCGGTCGCATACTTTAGTTCACAACGCCACCGCTACGCTTATTTTCGTTGCACTGTGGAAGGTACAGTTTCCCTTCTCTAAGTTTGTATGGGTGTTCTGTGGCTGAACCAGAGAGGGGGGGTCCGGCGACAGCGCGACGCCGCGGGGCGCTGCCTGCTGCCTCGCTTAAAGCCGTGCACTGTGTAGCGGAGGTGTGCTGAGACTGCCCGATAATCTGCGCGCTGAGAGAGCACAGTGCTTCCGAGTTTCTATACGGACTGAACATCCGGCCCTCCATGAAGGCAGCGCATTCGTTACGGCGCTCAACAAAGCACGTTCACGTCGCTGAGCAACGCGATTGAGTGCCAAACTCGCCTTCCTGGTTATAGTTGATGCGATCGAGGTATACTTTTCACGGTGCTGCGCGGTATTGGGAGCAGGAGGCGGCGGGCGGCGCTCCAGGACGATGCGCGTGGTGCTGCTGCTGCTGCGTCCATTGGGTGCCTCGTCCTACCAGCCTCCTCGGGCAAAGTGCCTCGCGTAAGAACTGTCCACGCTCTGCAATAAGCGGCGACGAATTGGAAGGCGAATTTCTGACCGAAGCTGGAAGGAAATTTTCGACGTGTATTTTCGGCACGCGACGTCTCCGTAACGTTCCCGACGAGTACATGCAGCCACGGCTGGAATGGCGTTCTGTGTGGGCTGCCGTTCTAAGTCACAAAACGACAGAAAACGTCATCAACCCTGGTTACAAGCACACCGCACGGAATAAAGCAGACGTATTCGTACCTTCTCCGGAAGAAACGCCGGAAATTCATTAAATGTAGCTGCTATCTGGAGCGTGCTCTGATACGCGCTTCTCTCGGTGCAATTTTTAATTCGGTGCGCTAGTCCTGTCTATGTGTGCTTTTACAATCGTGGACCGTTTCGCATTGTACGCTCCACGTTACTCTGCGTCGGACGTCTTCGCTAAGTACGCGCTACGAAACAATGTTCCGGGAAAAATTGCTACGCTGTGTGAGTCTGTTCGGTGTCAGTGATATTTCGTGTCTCTTCCGGCGGCATGAGTCTCTTCCAGCGTCAGTGAATCCACTGAATCCTGCAAGAGCAACTTAATGCTGCGAGTTAGTTTTTGACCTATATGTCGCGGAAGTGCAGTCTGATGGGGGCATAACCGATGCATCCGACTCGCCTGGAACGTACACCAAAAGCGCTGTGAAGACACTTCGCCGACAGGAAGCGCGCGCCGTCGCAGCTGGATCTCTGTTGTCAATACGCCAGCAGATGTCTCTGTCCCTTTGATCGCAGCTTTCCCACGTGTTTCATGCTGCGCACTATTCATTCTTCTTTTTGTTCTACAGCGGTAGCGTTCTTCCGGCTTTCGACGTGTCCTCCCATTCGACACGCCAAAAGATCTATCGCCAATAGATCTAGTTGTAGACGTTATCACGTCTACAACTTCACGTTAATCTTGGGGTGAAATATACAAACACGGAAGCACAGAAAGCACCACGTTGATTCAGGTCGGTCGGCTGGTTGGTTCCCTAAGAAATGGCACAACCCACTACGAGGGATAGACCAAGTATCGACAGTGAAAGTTGCTTGCTTGCTTTCCTCTACATGTAGCTCCTCATATACCCACTGTGGGGATTGGCCAAAAATTGGACGTCCTCACGGAGGTCATCGGTTTGGTTTTCCTTCTATGGAGGTCATCGCTATCTTTGTCATCGTCGGGCCATCTGAGTCCGTTTTTCTTCGTTGCAATATCACTGCAACCGGTGGGCACAGATGCAGTGAACGCCCCTCACGCGCAGCGACGGCATGCGGATGTTGCGATGACAGAAGTCAGTTGCTTCGTGAGAGATGAAGAACGGCTTCAAAGAAAGGCAGCCAGTCCAGCTTCCTTCCAGCAGGCAGGCATTCTGCACGGGGCACTGGGCTCACATGGATTCGGGCCGCGGAGAACGATCGTTCACGCGCAGCACGACGCTGCACTCGCGCACGAGAGAAATCCCGCGTTATCGCCAACGGGGGCCGAAGCGCGCGCGGCGACTTTTCCGCCCAAGTTTCTTCTGACGCGGGTATACACGAATGCGCAGCGGAGGTACCGGAGAGCGAAAAAGAAACGAAATCTCGCCGGCTGCGTGACAAGGAAACATTGGGCGGCCACGCGCTTGTATCTATCTCCGCGCAAACACAAAAGCCAGGGAGGACGCTAGGGAAACATTAGCGACCGCGGCAATCGCTCGGGGAGCGGCTTTTCGCCGAGCGAAAGCAGCCGAGATGGGAACGGGCGATGCTCGCGCGGACCCGAACGACGCTGCAGCTCAGCAGAGGAACTTCCACGTATACCCTGCTCGTGGCGTGCTTGGAGGGGGCTTGAAAACGAGATGTGCACGCTCCCACGAAAATCACTTCCGTTCGCCGCGGAGTCACTCTGTTACGACGTCGCCGTAGATTTCACGGAGTCTGCAGGCCAACGCTGTTATCGGACTAAAGAACGGTATGTAGTGCCTATACGTGGACGATAGCGCTGCTCCGGACTGGACTGCAGCGTCTTTCGGAGCGGTCTCGATGAGCGATAACCGCGGGCTATCGGACCCGAATCGAGTTGAACAACCAGAAAGGTCGGGTCGTACATTGTCGAGGCCTCCATTTCGTTGTAATCGCCCCCTACCGCAACGGTAAATCTCTCTCTCTCACTCAATCACACTGTCTTCGAAGCAATGGGATTACGTTCGGGCATGTAGCGCGCACGTATGCACATCGTCGAAACGAGAGCGACCGGCTGCCCTGGGATACCCCCGAAGTCTGGTTCTCAAGTAGGTCCGATGATCGGCACCACGGCACGGACAGGAGTCGCGTATGCTGCACAGGACGCTGGCCCAAGAGCGACGAGAGCGTCGCCCGCGAGCCCTGCTTTTCTGAGGCCGCGCCATATGGTGTCACGCAAGTACAAAGCTTGACCAGTAGTAACCTTCTGCGGTGGACAGCGCTGCGAAAAGTCAATCCTGAATGTAGACGGCACCACCGTGGCCGGGGCACTGATTACAACGTCTTGCTTATACAGTTGCCTTCGGAGGCAACTCTTAGGACAGCAGGGATCGTCCGAGTGCGACTGCGCGATTGAGTCGCTTCTTGTCACGTTCTTGCTCGCAGTGTAGGTCAGCTACAGCCGCGGCAAGATTGTTTTGCCGCAAGGTGTCCGAGGAGCCCAGAAAACGCGATTAAGAACAGTGAGGATATAATAAGCATAAGGGCTGCAGGGGCGCTGTAGCTATACGCGTATATGTGTTGCACGGGACAGGATCGATTCCCATCTCTAGAGTGGTATGAGTTCGCGAGGTGCACACGAACGTGAGATGCATGCTCCCGGAAGATCAGGTTACGGTACGTTTGCAGGAAAGTGCATACGGTGTGTCGTGGATAGCTGCAGCTCCACATATTTCTCCAGTGCACCGCAACGCGTGTTTTGATTTTGTTAGCGCGCACACAACGCACACGCAGGAAGTCTCAGCCGCGCCGGTGCGGTTTTCGCGTCGCCCCACGCGAGCACGCAACCGGCAATATACACGCAACCGTTTGTACCGCGGCTCTGTGGCTCACCACCATCCCTCCCCTTACCCCGTTATTTTTTATATACGCATGCAGTTCTTTTCACCGGTTCGACTACTTGTTTCCTTTCCGAGACAGCCTCGTTTGACGCCGAGCCGCCTCCGTTACCGGCAACGGCACTTGCCGCTCGACCGCAATGGGTCCGCGTGGGCCATGGCAGGCTGAGGAACTGACACGAGGAGCGTATGCAGGCCGAATGTGGGCGGACGTTTCATCTGGCCGCCTCTTCCCGGTTGGCGCGAGCTGTGCGGGGCGAGACATGCGTGCAGCCACGCGCGTATACGTCCTCCCGAATTGTAACTGCGGCTGCGAAGGCCCAGGGTACCGCCGAAAGAACGAATGGAAGCTTATAAACGACGATGGAAGCTTGATGCAAGGTAGACACCTCCTGGTGTATAGGCACCCCGACTATATATATAGTGTCACTCAAGGCGGACACCTGGCTCCGCGTTCACAGAAATGTTGTTACGCCTTGAACTGTTCGTAAGAGCAGACGCCGGCCAATCGTGATGTTGGACACATTAGGGAAGACGACCGACCAATTAGGAAGGAAAAGCTTTGCGAATTCGGCCCCTAGACTCGGGGCCAATTCGGCCCTTGGATATCCGCGGAAGAAGGTCAACTCCTCCGTTTGCTCTTGCCTGTTTTCGTAGTACACGGCCGTTTGGTTTTCAGTTCTTAAAATGCTGCTGTGAGTGAAGCACATGTTCTGTCTGTTCCCACGTCATTTGTCCTCGTGTTGTCGCGCTGCGTAAAACGTCTGTGAATCCACACTAACTCGCCCACGCAGCTGTTATAGTACTCTGCGTTTTTAGATGGCCTGCCTTCCCAGAACTGACTCACAACATCTCTGTGGGGGACTGCATGGCTGCCTTTTAAAGGTCATGGTTGCCGCTAGAAATTCAACGGAAAGGAATGGAACGTGAACATTTAAAAATATTGGCCCTTTCATCGGGAAACGTGTTGCTTTAGCAAATAGTGCAATTGGGCCAAGACGTTCTCCCGAATGTTGCGTGCTTAGCCTTGGTGATCTTGCGAGAAACGTTGCATTCAGCGTGAAAGGGTCGAGGGCCCAGTCGAAGGCGTTGTCGAAGTTCATTGAAGCCGGGGCCGAGCGAAAGCAGAGTCGGTGCGACCGCTCGAAGTCTAGTTGCGAGAAGCCGTCGTGGTCGTTTGTTCAGGACGTGGCGTTGAACGAGTTTCCTAGGCGAGTTGTGCTCGCCTGAACCTGTTGACGGACGGGCTAACTTTGGCGATCGTTTTCGTTGTCTTTCTGTTTCTTTCTTTTTTTTTCGACGCTGTGTGGTGCTTGAAAACAAGCTGGGACTCGCATTAATCAAACGCCTATCGGTCCCGGGATCAATTGCGTCTTGACTCGTCTGACTCGTTAGTGAACGTATCTGCACAGTCAGAAAGCATAGTCGCAAAAGAAAGAAAAAAAGTAAGGAACAGGAACGGGACACCCTGTTCTCCAAGTTACCTCTTCCTGGAATTAAAATTCAAATTAAGAGCACTTGCTCGAGCACATGAAGTTTGGCGCGAAGCGAACGGCGGCAACAACATAGATTGACACGTAACGCAACGCACCATCTCCAAGCAACGCACCAACACACTCACCCAATCGGAATATCTATACCATTCACGATACTTGAGACCTAGAGTTGTGGCTTTCACACGCTCGTGGTCTTATTTCGATCGGCAATCGACAAGAACGCGTAGTTTCCAACCATACTAAACAACCTGCGCAGCCGACGAAAGGTCACGAAAGAAGAGATATACAACAAAGCCGCCTGGTCATCGCATTAGATCCGTCGGGCGTAGTCTTAAGAACCCACGCGAAGCGCAGAGGTGATCATAGCTCATGATTTCGCAGGGAGCGCGGATAGCCAGCCTTGCCCGTGGATGTCCAGACTTCGAAAACCCCGAATCCCTGGCTTACAGGGTTTATCTGCAGCTCTTCCACGTGCTTGGAGCTCTTTGTGCGTAATGTTCCGTCACCGCGCAAATATCGGCACCGCGTCAGCCGGCCGTTTGGTCTATCCAGGCGCGTTATATGCTTTGATATTGTCATAACCTCCGGCTAGAATTTGGCTATTGCGCTTCTATCAGATCGACTCATGTATCGTGGCTATTGTGCAGAGGGTTACAACAGCAAAAATGACGGAAATAAATTTAAAAAAAAAAACGACGAAAATACGGGGCCACCCACTGTGCTCAGTAGAACACCCTGCCATGGTGATTGAGCGAAGGCCGTCATTTTCGGTCATTTTGGCGCCCTTGCCCGCTGCTCACGGCCCACGTCGCCTATACCCTCCTTATATATATATAATACACGACTGTCGTTCCTGCAGAAATACAATGGCCGATTTCGGACAACGGGACTGCCTCGTGGAAGGAAATAACGGTCTTTATTTCTTTTCTATCTGCTCACGTATGAATCTATCGCATCATACACGACGGCACGGAATGGCCACCGGGTTACATCCAAGCCAAAAGCTCATTCTCTTTAGATCATTCTTTTGTTTTCCTCCACCCCTATCTCACACACGCGGAGATACATATATTATTATACAGCTTAGGGCAAGTAATACATGCAGGCTTACACGTGCATGCACCGCTCTGCTTTTATCTTTCGTTGACGCGAACCCGCGATAAAACATCGTAATACCTTCGTACAGAACCGACGGCGCTCACTTTATTTTTCCTTCGTACACGGATACAACGGGGCCATCGCCTAACGGGGGGGAGGGGAGTGTTACAGGGTGCTCCCGTGTATTCGGTCTGCCGCTTGTCTTCCTGAATAGCAAGTATAAGCAAGCACGCAAGCGAGCCAACCGTGGTCCAAGAAGGGGCGCAGATTCTTCCGCGCGCCCGATGGGCTTTCCTCTCCGCATGTATCTGCATCGCCCGAAAGAGGACCTCCAGATGGAAGCAGCAGCAGCAGCCTGCGCAACGGATATATGCTGGCAGAACAATGGCGGGTCCCTCGGAGTGCCCCTGCGCCGCGCCGCTGCAGCAGCGTATATATACCCCCGCTAATGACAGGCGGACGCATGCGTGGCGCGACGTGGCTTCCGCATTGACGGCTGCAGCTCGCGCTCGCTCGCCTGTCTCCTCTTTGTCTCGGGCGCCCAAGTCTCGCCGAAAAGTCTAGCGGTCGGAGGAGACCGCGGTTCTGATGCGAGTGGCGGTGATCCATCACGCTAAACGGCGACCCGGTAATGGAACCGACCTCTGCTGCAGTCCTCCGCCTCGCCACTCAGACCGCGCAAAGGAGACGCGCAAAGGCGCGCGCTCCGCTTTCTTGCCAGCAACTGTCGCTCAGCAAGAACTGGGACGCGCCGAGCACGCGATGGGCCCCACGCGTGCGCGCTCATCCTCGAGAGAGCGCGCGCGAGCGGCCCACAGACGACGTCATTATTCTCTTACTCGCGGACAACGGAGCGAGAGCCCGCACACCGGATCACGCAGCGCGGAGTTATCTCTCTCTCCTCCGCGTTACTGTTGCTCATTAAGCAGGTGTTCTGCGACAGCACTATTACTGCACACCGAGACTCTTCAGCGCATGGCGCATGGCGCACGGCCGCTGTCGTCACGGTCATGGTCACGCGGTCATCGTGGTCAAGCCGTGGCTGTTACAACCGTGTCCAAGAACAGCTCGTCGCCCTTTAATGAATGCTGGACCGTTGTGGGTGCGCGCGCTGGCGCAGCACGTTCAGAGAGCGGCCACGCGAGCTTTCTTTTGTCTGCTGCGACAACTCGCAGAACGGGTGTTTTATCGCCCCCGTGATACGAACAATATGCAGAGCTACAAAGCATCTAATTGGAGCGAGAGGCTGTTGCATTTAGCTTTGTACAAGAACTATGGCGTCCTACCGGTGTAAACATGTTCGACACGGAAGTTCGTGAGAGTGTTCCCTGATATAGAAGCGAGAGCGCGAGAGACCAAACCGGGAGGAAACAGATACGACGGCATAACCAGCGTGAGCCGTACTTGTTACCCATGACAATACCACAGTCGCGGCATTGTCACCAGTTAATGCGCAGAAATATTGCGTTCTTCACGTTCTCAAAGACAAGCGCTCCGCTAAAAAAAGTCGGATTACAGCTAACACAAAAAAAAAACAGAAAAAAAGAAATAAGAATCGCTTGTCAACGGGTATTACAATAAACGAGCCCCAATGTAGTCAAATGGTGTGATTGCTCATCGCATTAACGCTTATTTCTACATTTCTAACGTTTATGTGCGACTCCTGTATGTGCGAGGAAACCATCGAGCACCTATTGTGTACCTGTCCTCGCTACGACGTACAACGCCTCTCTCAGGACAACTTTAAACCGGCTGGACTCGAGACCGTTCTCTGAGTCAAAGATACTCGGACCGTGGCTACACCCGTCACTGGCACAAAAAGCGTTGCATGCATTCAGTACTGTATTTGAAGTGCACCGGTTTAAGAGACCGCCTATAGTGTCCCTGTACATCGTCCCACGTGTACTCAGTGCTCATTCTCTCCCTATTTTTCTCTATCTCCCCTTTCCCTTACCCCTAGTGCAGGGTAGCAAACCGGATGCTCTTCTGGTTGACCTCCCTGCCTTTCCTCTCCTTACTCTCTCTCTCTCTCTACTAAAACAAGATTAGACGCAAGTGAAATGACAGCCTTCACAGAGTGAACACACTTTCCTCATATTATTTGTTCTCCCCTACTACAGCAGTTGGTTTCCTCACAAAGCACTGCGCATCTATAGTACATGGCCACTCGAGCTGACGGCCAACTGAGCAATATCTTATGCCTATTCAGCCAGGCACGGACGGTTGCGATACCTCTGACCCAGCTTGTTGCCAGCTTGTTGCCAGCGAGCTTGTTGGGCAGCGGAATGATCTACTATAAGCAACTTTCAAAAATCCGTAAAAGGAACTTAAAAAATTTAAGAAAAGTCTCGTATCCGCTAAAGGCAAAATGTTGCCTCTAGAGAAGGCAACAATGCGCTAGATCTATCGGGAAATCTGCCCATAAGGTAACAAAGCGAACGGTATGGCGTCTTGCCTCGCAAAGAAGCTCGCTTGCAGTTTTTTTTGGCCTGATCTCCCGTGTATATTACAAACATCTTTATCGGGGCTGTATGGCGCAACCGAATTAAAACTGCTTACTTCCCCAAGTCTACAAGAGATAGCCCGCTATGAGGAAAATGGCGCGAACAAAAAAGCGAACTCCTTCACCGACGGCGATCTATGCTCTGCGCATGCAGAAGCAGCTACCACGATCAGAATTTCGAAGTCCCCTAAGCGTCGTCGTCGGAACGGGGAAGGCGGTGCACGGTGCCAATATCGCCCAGATAGGCACCGTGCGCTTAAGCTTTCCATTATACTGACAGCAGCGCCAAAACACACAGCGAGTGGAGATCTTGTTGGAGACGCGCTCAGGGTGCCCACCAGCCTTCGTTTATCTCGAAGCAAGAGTATACCCACGTTCTGCATGGGTATACAGTATACAACCATGTTTGCCGTGCGTGAGTATAGTACATGCTGGCGAAGGCCCATGAAATACGCGTACTAACGCTGCCGTGGATTCGGGCAAAGATTCTTCGCTTAGAGGGTTCGTACAGAACATTTGATTTCAAATACAAGGACAACTCGAGCATCTTAAGGATTCCGAAGGCCAAAATTCAAGGAGTGGAAAACAAACCTTACTCGTACAAATACACTGTAAATAGCGAATACACTTCTTAGCTGATTCGTTGCCGAGTTAGACACACGCTTCATTCGGGCCACATTTCTAAGTTGACTTTCCCATTGTAATGATGCCGATTGCCTTGTGGCACGATTGTTAGTAGTGTCCGACTACAGCCAAAGATATACACGTCGTGTTAATGCCAAATGGGTGAAGCTTACTTTCCGGCCAGGCATTTCGAGAGCCTATATCTATAGGGCTCGAAAATGAAGCCATGGTGGCTGCAGTGTGAACCACTATAGCCAAACAACAAAATAGTGGTGCGGTTTGGTTGCTTGATTTACCTAGGATTTTAGCCTCTATGCGGAGTTCGTTACTTTGAATTTTCAAAAGTCGCTTCCAACTTCAGTTTTCAAAGAATTCATGAAGCACGTTTGTTTTCGATGAGTTTTAAGAGCTCTTGAATCTCTTTCACCAAATTCACGGGTTCTTCAAGGATTTCAAGGAGGTGTACGAACCCTGCGCTTATAAAGTTCAAGCATGCCATGAAACGGAAGCGCATCTGTTGCTGCTCAGAGTAAGCGGCGGCTGGCTTCGGCAGCACCTGTAAGAAAGTGAAACATCCGCAATGCCGCCATCTGGCCAGTGCGCGGTGCCTATAAGGGTAGCCAAAATTACCGTTACGGCATCCGAAATAGGAGGTCTTATTATAATATCGTTCAAGATATATATATATATTTCTCGAGAACATCCCCCGCGAAGGGAACCGGGGCGCTCCGCGTATATATAGTTTTGGTCCGGCACCCCGCCGCGTAATGACCCACTCTTCCCACGCGTTTGGTTAGGTGGTAACTTTGCTCGAGGCGCGAGCAGGTTTTTAACGACGACGACGACGCGCGATTCGTCGCAAATGCTGCACGCGCGGCGTTGTGGTTGGGGTGGACGACTTCATTCCGCGCTCGCGTCAGCGGCTCTGTACTAGAAGCCGCTTTGGGCTAGGAAAAGAAAAAAAAAAAGACAAGTAATCTGGCAAAAGTGTGCAAACGAAGACGGCCTTGGCAGCAACTAGCATCATGCAGGCAGGAGCCGCCCGCGCCAAAGCCGCGTCGGCGTCGTTCGGGTCGACCGTTTCTGTCGACGCCGTCGACTAAGCTTCTGTGCACGCAATCTGGGTCAGATTCGTGCGTAACGCGTGGGAATGGAGCAGGAATCGTTGGGCATGTTCTTCCGTTAGAATGTCACGGTATCCATCCACCGATTAGATTTGTACGCGTAGTTAGCCTGGCCACCATATTCCTTTCGTACCATACTTAAAACGGCGCTTAATTACGCCGTATACATTTGGCATGTGGAGAACACTCGAACTGGAATGATCGGTCGTGGACCTTTTCTCATTCGCGTGTCAATTTGTATGTCGTTGCCACAGTGGAGCTGAGCGAAATTTCGCCAACACGACGGAAAACCGGGGTTCCGCCATACATCGTCAAAGACATCTCGCCATCGCTCATTGGCTCACATGGGCTGCTACTTAAGTCCGCTCTGATTGGCTCGAAAGGTCAACATGACGGAATTTGACAATGTCAACAACTGCACTTCCATGCGAGTTGGGTTGGATTCATACTGAGCGCAGCGAAGCGTGGTACAGTATACACAGGCCAGTTCTGTCTGGTTGTCCTGTGAGATTCTGCCAGCTGTCTGACCTCCAGCAAGTAACCCTTACATATAGTTTTCCTCCGCCAATACTTCACCTCACGTCTCGCACATTCGTTGGCTGATTTTTTTTTTTTTCTTTTTCTCGCCACCCAAACATGTCGCGTCATCTCCCACTACTTTCCTATCAAAGCTGGTAACGTAAGTTCGGTCATCACTGGCACAGGTCTGAATTACTGCACGATCCCTGACGCGAACACTCAAATTAATGCGACGTACGTGTTGCGAAGGCGTACTAAGGAAGTTTACCTATTCTACTTCGGTTCAACATCATGAGCCCTCTTTCTTTCTTTTTCTTCAGCATTTTGCAGCGATCGAAGGACACGACGTCACCGGTGTATACTCGTAACAGAAGTCTTACGTAGGCGCTTATATAAGTACTCGCGCAGCGCACCTGCCGCGGCAGGCCGTTTCCGGATGCATACGCGTACGTCACCCACCGCTATCGCGACCTCTTGACGTTGATGGAAAAGGCTGAGAGGAAGGAGAGTGCGGCGAAGCCAACGCACACCCGGCTGCTGCACGCAATAAAGGCAGCGAGGCACCGACAGGCTTCTGTTGCCGCGCAGTCTACGGTATACAAGGCCTCTTGTGTTTTTTGGCAGCGTTTACATTTACGACGGCGGCGCCATTACGACCAATACATCAACACGCACCAATAAATGACACTTCGCATGTAGGCCGGGGGGCGCCGCGCTGCAGCTCGTGATTTCCCACAGACGCGCGCGCGCACGCTCTCACTGCAGCATGCGGGCTCCTGCTTTCACGCACGAACGATTGTTCAGCTGCAGCATAGCCTCTGTAGGAGGCTGCAGCGACAAACTCTCTCTCTCTCTCTCTCTCTCACACACACACACACACACACACACACACACACACACTGCGCGCACTTCCGTGTGAATGAGCTGTGGCTTGTGTATCGGGCGCGCATGGCACATACGAGTCTCTTCGGTCGTGTTGGGCGCGATATTCTGGGGAGGGGAAAAAAAAGTTTGCGTAGGTTGCACTGGATGCGCAATGCTAAAGAGACAGCGGAGCTGATGGGCACCTAGCTAGTCCTTGCTTTTGGTCTGGGCTAAGCACTACCAAGTCATCCTCAGCATTTTCCGGAATTTATTGATCGATTATCTATTAGCTATCGATTGGGTATCGGTGACTTACTAAGCTTAAGTAGTCCCAACCATGCTTAGCAAGACTTATCCAGGCTCAGCTTCGCTAGTTCACAGGGGTATGCGCCCTTTCAGCACTACCTCCAGGATCGGCCTACATTTTTTGTGGACGACTAACGGAATAACGGCCCGCTTAAACAGCTCCGCCGTTAAAAATGTAGCCGTGACAACCTGCGGCGTTTATGGTTCAACGGGGTGACAGCTCGACATCGAAGTTGCTGCAATTGTAACGATTTTAGTCGGCGCGTTGCGGGAACTGTAGGTATACGTTGAAAGACTGCCGCCCAACCAAACAGGCGAGCGTATATATTGTGTCGTATCCAGCGCGAAAAGATGACCAGGTTTCCCTGTAACCTCTACGCCGTACAGCTCTCAGAGTGAGGTTGAACTCACGTGCATTAGTCGACACCACATATCTCTGTATAAGGTATACATATATAGCGCTATCTCTTGAAACAAACTATACGCAAGGACGTTTGAGTAATGCACGAAAGAGATGATGCATACTGTACAAGTCCCACTTTACGAAGCCTGTAAAGTTGACCTTGCCGTTTGACAGTGACGCACGGTATATAAATACGTTGCTGCGAACTAAGTTTTCCCTGTGTCGCTCCAAATGCTGCAACCGCCTCTCCCTCCTCCTGTTCTTGCAGGGTTACAGGTCAACATGGCGACGGCAGCGAGAACACTCGGCAGCAGCTGGTCGAGGTTTCGCCACTCGGTCCGGACGGTACAGTGACGTCATCCGGGACATCATGAGCCTAGTCCTGCGAACGGAAGAGCCAGCGTCCCTGCGGCTCCCCAGACATGCGCTTCTCAGGCTGTTCAGAGCGTGCATACTATGCGTCACATTCCTGGCCGTCTCGGCGCACATCACAATCCGGGAGAAAGGCAAGTGTATAAATACGTTATCTCCCATTCAACTTTCTCGGGGATCGCAGTGAGCACCGTGAGCCCACGCGAAAGAGATAATGCTGTCACGGGAGCTTTGACCCATTCAGCCTATATTCTCACTGGTGAGAAAGCAATTTGTTAACGCGTGAGGGGGAATCTGTGGGTGAAATGCAGAGGAATCAAGTCCGGCGCCGCATAAGCGTAATATGTAGAAATTAGTGGAAAGACACTATACACTACATTATAGACAAATATAGACTATAGACTGTCTATAGACTATAGACAAATACACTATAGAGAGGTTTACGCGATAGAAAGGAGAAAAGAGGAGAGAAATCAAGAGAAATCAAAATCAAATAATGGGTTTTAACGTCCCCGAAACTGTTATTGAAGGACGCTTCGTAGAAGGCTCCGGATAAATTTGGACCGCCTGGGCTTCTTCCAGGTGCAACTAAATCTGAGTACACGAGCTTTCTTGCATTCTGCCCGTATCGGGATGCGACCAAGGGAATCAAACCCGCGACCTTGTGCTAAGAGAAAGCCGTAAGCAGTAAAAGGGTAAGAGTGCAGGTTCGGTGAGATATCGAAAAGAAAGCATTTCGCCTCGCTACCAATGTACTTTTTGTTCTTTCCAGAAACATTGGGCCCTCGGCGCGCGCATCATATCGAGACGCTTACATTGTTTATCTTATACAATTGCGACGTGACCACTCTTGTTTACTACGCTGTCACAGCTCAGCTTCATCCGGGTTCGGGTCGGCACAGGTCGACATTGTATACAGTCAATTTGACTTTCCTGCTTATACGTATGCGCTTTTCCTAAAGAAATTGCGCACACGGCACGCTCTTTTGGAGGATGGGCGCGATCAGAGGACTATGACACTCAAAAAACATCTGCAGAAAGAACTTTGTATATGCCAAGAGCAACCTTCCACCGCTCGGGCGTTGAATAGACACTAAAGAGAAAAATAAGCAGGACGTGTATTGTACATTTCCCTTCAGGCTATGGAAAAAAAAAAAAAAAAAAACCTCTTTACAGGAGGCACCGGTATGCCAGAAAAGACGCAAGACTAAACAGGCGGCTACGGCCCATGAATTTTGGTGGCGTCTACTCGATCCCAGCTAATTTATCAGTAAAGATGAACCACGTCGTATTCTAAATTTAGTAGCCAAAGACTAGACTTGGCAAGTTTCGACGTCGTTTACAGCGATAAAACGGCCCCAATACGAGAAACATCTTTCAAAAGCCGTGACGTCACATTGACGTATACCGGCGATGACTCGTCCCGGTGCGGAAATGAGGAATTGGAAGTTCGGCCTTTACATTATCTTACATAGTAGAATCAACCTCTCACCGCGAAAAAAAAAATGATGACAATAAAGTTCTGGGAGAATGCTCTGCTGATTTAGTATTTCATTTCAGAGTCTCTTTAAGTACGCTCGACACGTATACTGCGCTTTGTTAAAGTCCATTTACGCTTTTGTTCCGCCTTGACTGCCCCGTCGGGCGCTGGGCAAGTTCGAGGACCACCACCGAGGAAGCGCGCGTGTCCGTTGTTCCGAGGTGCCATGGTATCGCTGTTAAAGGCGCGCAGCTCGCGCATAATACAGGACGGCTCGCGTTTCACTTACGCGGACGAACGTATACGGGCGGCCCGCGCGCGCAGTAACGACGCGATGCCGCTAATTAAATGCGGGAGCGGATCGCTAAAGGGCGTGCGAAAAACGTACACGGCCGCATCTCTACCCCCGCGACGCGCCGTTGAACAATGAAATGTGAGTGCAAATAACGGTCGTCGTCGCAGTCCCGTTGGCTTCAACAGAGTCCGTACTTGTACGTGAAGCAATACCGCCCCCTCCAAACAACCAACACTGACCGCCACTTCCTACAACAAATACCGAGACCGCAGATCGCCTTTCTCGCTTCCTCCAGGGTGAAAACTGTGGTGTGCCGGCATGCATGCATTGAGCTGGTGTGTCTAGCTTTCAAGTGCCTTTCGAAGTAAAATTTATCTCAGTGTTTTAACAGCGTAGCAAGATTACTGCTGGCTGGAGGGTCCTATGCGTACATTTACAAGCTATTGAAACTTGTTAACCGCTAAATTTAGCCGGCTATTCCTGAAGGTGAAACCGGAAGTATTTCAGGACCTCTGAGCTGTGCTGTGCGAGTGTACTGGTGCGTATACCATACGGCAGGGTTGCGAAGCTTCCGAAGCATGCCTAACCTGCAACCTTATACGGCACGTCTCTCTCTCTCTCTCTCTCTGCTCTTGTTTCGGTTGGGCGACGCAATTCTTCCGGGTCACTTAACGACGCACTCGAGAACGAAATCCGTCTGGCAAACCACTGCGCAAGCGCGCTGCTCCGTCGGTTGATGTGCCCGTCGCTGCATCTTCAGCGGTATACGCGTTGCAGCGGACGGGCCCACTGTTTAATCCCTAACCGCAGGTCGCCACGAAACGCGGCGATTTGGAGTCGTTGGTATGCGTCGGACGTCACCGCGGACGCACAAGCGTACAATTCCTGCTGCGCTTTAAACCGGCGGGGCAACGTGAGCAGATCGCAGAGCAGGGCACACGCGAAGACAAAAACGAGCTTTCCACCCGTTACCTTATTTTGTTCCACTGTTTTTGTCACATGTGTGCATATAATAACACTGGGTCCACTCGCTTGCCCTCCGAGCCCATTGTCCCTGCACACACTGTGTTAGCTGTCAAGATCGCCTACAAACGTCGTGGCGCCCGCCATGTAGGATACGAAGAAAAATCATAGCCGGTATGTAGCTACGTTCTTTTTATCGGGACTACGTATGCCTTACATAAGAACAACGTACCTACATCTGGACTATAGTGCAACCAAAAACGACAGATCTTTTCGTGGAATAGCTATAGCCACAGTGCAGTATTATATAGTATTATAGTACGTACATGTTCAGCAGCAGAATGCCATAGCCACGCACTAAACCAGTTCCGCGGCAGGTTGACGTGAGATATACATAAGCCGACTGCACCATGTATTTCGCCCACGAATATAGAAAATTCTGTACAAGTAGTAGCGAGGTACCGAGTGATGAAGGATTGTAAGTATTAAAGTAAATGTAATTAAAGGAACTGACAACCAATGTTTACGGTACCCATTTTTTTAATGCAGTGGAAAGCTTACCGGTCAGAGTGTCGAAGCATGCAGTGGTAGCGCGGAAAACGCCGTGGAACATGTTTTTCTTTTTTTTTATCGGAATTTTTCGATGTGCAGTGAGGATGTCGTTTTCACTGGAAGCATGCTGGAAACAGTGATAGGTGAGAGCGATAGCGATAGCCGGAATTGGTGGAAGGCAGACGACAAGGGCGGCTATAGCTGTGAGAAAGTCCAAGGTAGCCACAGCTATACCTTGGTTCTCCACGAGAACAGTGGAAAGTTACCAATCAAGAAAGGGGTCAGGCAAGGAGATAATCTCTCCAATGCTATTCACTGCATGCATGCTTAGAAAGACATATTCAAGCTCTTAGACTGGGAAGGCTTAGAAGTGAGCATCAACAGGTGAATATCTCAACAACCTTCGGTTTGCAGATGACATTGTCCTGTTCAGCAACAATGGGGGTGAATTGCAACAAATGATTGAGAACGTTAACCGAGAAAGAGTAAGAGTAGGGTTGAAGATTAATATGCAGAAGGCAAAAGTAATGTTCAGTTGCCTGGCAAGGGAACAAGAATTCATGATCGCCAGTCGGCCCCTAGAGTCTGTGCAGGAGTACGTTTATCTAGGTCAATTACTCACAGGGAATCCTGATCACAAACAAAAAAATTACAGAATAACAATGGGTTGGAGTGCATACGGAAGTCACTACCAAATCCTGACTGGGAGCTTACCACTGTCGTTGAAAAGAAAAGTGTACAATCATTGCATTCTACCGATGCTAACATATGGGGCAGAAACTTGGACGTTAACAAATAATCTCGAGAACGAATTAAGGACCGCGCAAAGAGCGATGGAACGAGAAATGTTAGGCGTAACTTAAGAGACAGGAAGAGAGCGGTGTGGATCAGAGAGCCAACTGGGGTAGCCGATATTCTCGTTGACAGTAAGAGAAGAAAAAAAAATGTCGCAGCTTCGCCCGAAAAGAAAAGCATCAATTGCGATAACAAATTAGTAGAGAGCTATTCGGAGTAGGGATAGTAGTTTTATCGGCTGCATAAACTTGGACACATTCGCTTACTAACTGAATTAACACGCGTGGTGTCAGCGCGCACAAGCAAACATGAATAGATCACAGTGAATGACCGCAGGCAACGACTGTCAAAACGCTGGCAGCAAGCGCAGCCGCCGCAGCGGGCGAAGGTTCGTGCGGTTTATCGCTTCAGCGGAAACTGAGCGGCGAATGCACGGCACATACAAAGGTCAGAGTCGTGTGGAGATCGCTTTTAAGAGACGGTGCAGGCGACCGCCACAGCGGGGCAAAGTACAAACGCAGTTGTTGGCAGAGTAGAAGCTGCCGCCCCTCCCTCCCGCACTGCCTTCCCGCTTTCTTGCTTTCGCGTGGGAGATTAAGTGGCCAGTTCCCCTTGCGGCCTGTTGCAAGATAAGCATTTGGTGCCGCAGCACAGCGTCGGCCTGCCTCCCTCCCATACCCCCACGGCCTTTCGCGCGACGGTCGCGTTTGCTTTCCGCCGTGCGTTCGCTCTCCGTGATAGAGCGCGTCCCCCGCGCGCTTTCACTCGCGCATACGGCGCGCGGCGACGATTTTATCGCCCTTGGACTTTATACGGAACCTCACGGCGACGGCAGAAATCTGGTTGAAGTGTCCATATAATTGCTATCGCAATAAAATGGAGCTCGGCAGGCCATGTAATGCGTAGGGTACGTAGATAACCGGTGGACCATTAGATTTACAGAATGGGTGCCAAGGAAGCGCAGTCGACGACGGCAGAAAATTAGCTGGGGTGATGAAATTAGGAAATGTGCAGGCGGAAGTTGGAATCAGCTAGCGCAAGACGGGTTGGACATCGCAGGGAGCTGCAGTGGACATAAAAATAGGCTGATTATTATTATTATTTTGCTTATCAAGCCGATCGATGTTCCTGCGGTTCATGTTTTCCGAAGTGTCAAGTTATTTTACCATAACAACTACGTGATTTCGAGGTTTCCTCCTGTCCCAACAGATTTCGTCATTAACAAGTCAAGGGTGTTCTTTAGCTGCAAGCCAACTTAAGTTCTCAAAATGAAACGACGCTTTTACACGTGACACGTAGTTCAGCGTGTTGCCCTAGCCACGCGACCGCTTTTGATTTCCGAAGCATGTCGTCTCTCGACGACCTGAGCGAGCTGGAACAAAGGATTTTATCTCGCATGCGTGCGCATAATTCCGCGCGCGTACAACAGCAATCATGCGGGCCGCCATGCAATGAGGGGCGCGAGTGCAACTTGTTAGTGTGTACTTTCTTTTTTTACTTCGTAATACGCATATAATAACGCGTAAGATACTAATAATATACTAACTGAAGTTTTAAGCAATAAGTATGCGGTATTTCAGGCTAGTTGGCAGTCCCTTTAAGCCCTCTCAGTCAGAATCCTATACCGGTGTCACACGTACACTTCTGATCGCGATCGGGGCCGATCCGGATTGAGCTTGATCCGGATCGGGTATTGCTACACGATCATTTGCGATCGCGATCTTACGAGATCAGGATCCGGGCAATCGCGATCAGGCTACAGTGGCTAGAATGGTTGTAATCAGGCCCCTTGATCGCGATCGCAGGCTGACGTCTGCGCCCTAGGCCTCTAGAGCAATATAAAATAAATGTGAAGGCAGCTCAAAAAAAAAAAAAAGAAAAAAAAAAAAACGTTTAAGACCTTTTTTTTTATCAGCAATAGTAAGCTGTAAAATTGAACAAAAAATTAACCATATTTTGCAAATCTTAACTTGTAGCCAAGGCAATATGCAGTTCTGAGAGTTGCCGACGATCAGCAGGCGGCAATAACTCGATCCGGATCGTTGGACCGTGTAGCAGCGACCATTGTTAATCGCGACCAGAAGTGTGCGTGTGACACCGGTATTACTGTGGCACAACAATTGCGATAAGCCTTTAACCGTGGGTAAATGGATCTCACCGATAAAGTGCTACGCGCAAGCATCCGTTTGCAACGTTCTAAGCGAAATGCTCATAACATACCTCTCATCACTGTTCTTCCTCTCTTTCAGACCTGGATGGCAAGATGTTGCGATTCACGCACGGGGACACAGGCTACTACACAGAGCTTCTCTTCGATATCCACAGATACCAGCTGATTGTTGGAGCAAGGTAAGAGAGCTCACCGTGGGCAGGCATCCATCATTTTCACTTCATCCTATGATATGATTCACTGTGCCGATGTATATTTCAACTATTTGGGTCCCTAAACTACGCTTCTTGACATCGCACGTGTTGATTGAATCGGCGGGCTGATTTACGTGAGGTAAGTACGTACACTGACATACGTTACACGGTATATATACGCACAGGCGTACTGTAAAGAGCACCCTATTCGAAAAAAAGAAAGAAAAGCTTACGTACTGTGGTGCAAAGCTTACCCAGTTGAGGCATCCCTAAAGAGATTATTATTTAGTTAAAATGTTAAAGGATTATTATATATTGCACTATTTCTGCATCCACTTGGCGCTCTCGGCCTTACAAAATAAGAAAGTATGTCTACTACCGCGATACACATGCTACGCACGACGTCATAAAACGTGCCCGGCCCAGGGCATTTTCGGTGTCCAACAAGGCCTTCCTTCCTTCCTTCCTTCCTTCCTTCCTTTTTTTTTTTTCCATATCCTATTTCACATATAACAGTCAGAACGCTTAGAATGCAAGGATGACTATATCCACAGCTATCTGGTGGCTCGCGCTACCTAGATGTTGGCATGCGCTGTTAACATACAACTTGCAACGCTGGAAAGTCCAAAAATTACTGTGCTTTGATATCCTACGAAAGAAATTTCTCCATATACATACCTCTCTTTAGTCCAAGCAAGTTAATGAAACCCGCGAACCGAGTCGCGATGCATTGCAAGGAACTACGCACGTCGTATCGAGCGGTAAACAAGGGATATTCTGGGATAATCCGTGCATATGCGGACACACTTCAATAGTATGCAAGACGATTCGAAAAGCTTCAAGAGCTGAGGAGCTTGTATGCCCTGCTTAAAACATCTGGCAGCAGTCGTCTCCAATGCAGTGTAAGCATAGGTGTAAGCTAGTCTGCTCATAGAATAAAGAACAACTGGTCTGCTCGTGTCTGCTAGTGGCTGGATAGTGTCTTGGCTAGTTCTTGTGCATCTGATGATGGTATGGCCAATGGCATTTTTTCCTTTGTTGCTGGCAGACGTAAAGATTGCGCCCGAGCACTGATAATTGAGACCAAAACAGAAAATATAGATGTAGAAACTGTATGAGTACATGACCACGCGAAAGAAGTAAATAACGATTTTCTTTCTTTATGGTGCCACAGCTAATCATCATCAGCAGCAGCACAAGCTGGCAAAATGCTGGCGTTCTTAAAGTCCCTAGATAATTTTTTTAGCAGAAAATCTAGGGACTTTAGGCGTTCAATGTTGCGTGAGTATGCGTGAGCAACTGTCGCATCTTACGAGCTTACGTTACTTACGTTGAGCCCCGCCGCAAAACGCGAGCGAAGTTGCGATGAGCGGTACTAGTAGTGATGCCAGCACTGATGCCAGTGCCACCACGATTGCGTCGATCGCCGAGCCGCATCACCAGCACGAAGATAGCACGTCAAGAGTCGAACACAGAGGGAATGCCGATGTTCGGTTTTACCTCGAGTCCATACTTCCACAGAGCGACGACTCCGTGCCGCTGACGGCAGCCCTCGAACTGCTACGAAAGGAACTGAAGTGGCACCAGCTAAGTTCCACAGAGGTACTGAATGCTTGCTTCGAGACAGCTGGCCGGTTGAACTTTCAAGTTAAGGAGGGTCAAGTTGTCATTTGCCGCGGCAAAGCGCCTTCGTTGCCGTCATCTGCGTATGGCGAGCCATCTACGCGGAAACCCGTGTGCACCGACGTCAGCGTGGTACAACCACTGCCCCACACCTTGGATGGCGAGTTCTTCCCCGTTGTTGTGCGGCACATAGTTAGTCCCGAAGCCATCTTCGTAAACCTCGCCGGCGACTTGGGCGACCAGTTGGCGATGTTGCATAAAGTAATGAACTTGTTCTACTCTCCGCCTGGCAAGGGGGGAACGGGCGGGGAGAAGATAGCGGCGCAGGACTTGGTTGCTGGCGCCTTGTGCGCTTACCAGCACGTGGACACGTCTGGTTCCGGAGCGGACAGGTGGTGCCGTGGAGTTGTCACGGGTGTCCACCAAAACGGCATGATCAAAGTCACGGATGTCGACAGCGGTGTGAAAACCCTGAAACCGCGCACCAGCTTGCGCCAGCTCGCCTCGCATTTCTGTATGCTACCACGGCAAGCCATAACCGTACGGCTATATCGGCTACGGCCTGCCTACGGAGAGTTATGGGGTCTGGAGACGTGTACTAGGTTGGCAGAGTTGGTCTGGGGCGTGACGGTCATGTGCCAACTTGTCGACTATGTAGATGGCATGCCTGCTGTTATCATGTGCAATACAAATGGCCCGGAGGACATCTTTACGAGTAATGTACTCATTAAAGAACGCCTGGCAATTCCAGCCTGATGACGAAGAATAACATATTCAGTTGGTAGAATACAGACTTCATTGACTGTAGAGTTCTGCTACCACAGTGATATGTAAGACAGTCTGTGTCACTTTTTTTCCCTGCAGTGTACGCGCCCTCTGTTAACTTTGTTTGGTCACACCGTGCATGTGTAATGCATTGTCTTGGTTATGTCATCTGAAGTAATTTAAAATTGCTCTAGAATAATTCAGTTCCTTTGCAAGGTCATAACTAAACAACTAAAATTCAACTGGCAATGTTATCACACTTTTGTTCTCACGAGTTATTTTCCCATTGCACATTTACATTATTTTGTTATGAGCTGTATGCTGCAAAGCCTGCACGTTGTTTTTTAATGGCGTATGTAGTATTTTACCCATTTTTGACTTGTGTAAAAGCTATTTCTTTTCATTGTTATGTTCAGTTTGTCAACACCTTGCAACAAAGTTATGTGTTGCCATCTTGAGCTTGTCAACCACCTTGCAAAAAAATAAAGAATTCACTTGCAAAGTCGCATGTGTTCTGAGGAAGCACATAAAGTACATAGCAGCCTCGAGACTCTCTGCTCGAGGCACTTTGCGTGTATTCGCAGGCTTCTTTCATGCTCCGAAAAACACTTTTATGTAGCACGTATTGAGCAACAGAAAGCTGTATCGGAAGTTTTTCATGTTGCTCTATAATTTTCTCATTGACACTTTGATTATTAGGACAGTACTTCTCAAGTTAAATAATTAATTACAACTACCCAATTAAATCTCAGTAACGAAAAAATTACTGGCAGGCTACTCCACTGCTCTGGAAACAATATGCACTAGGTTTTCTTGGAGTAACACAATTGCTCTTTTTTTAAATCTTGGTCCTTGATAGTTGGGACACCCTATATATATATATATATAAACAGTTTTTGTTATTCACGACCATATGAAGCCAAGGAAAGCATCAAGGAAATTTCCTCGATGCTTTCCATGGCATCATATGGTCATATATATGTTTATATATACACAGTAGTATGATGCTTCCTGAAAAAAAAAAAATACCTGTAGAAAGTTTTGCTCTTGCTACTGTTCATGTCTTAATAGCACAAAAAATATGTCCCATTAAGAAGTAGTAATTAATAAAAGCAGTACAGTTGAGTTAAATTGGTAACTTTTTTTGGCAGGACACTATTTGCACCGGCGAACATACACCCACCAAACCGGTTTTTTCTTATGAGTAGCAATGTCCCCCGGCCCAGTGCTCAGCTGCTACTTATAGGGGTTCTCATCTAAAAAGGGGGGCCCTCTAGAGATTTGAGGAGTTCCTCTAGATAAATAAGGGGGCTCTCAGAGAGCCCTCTAATATGAATATATGCAGATTTGTCAAATAATTAAAAAAAAAGCTAAGTGTATATTCTTTTTTTTTTTTCTCCACATACCTTTATATTCTGTGCAATCTTTCAAACAAAATGAGCTTTTATAACCACTTTAATCAACCCTTCTCCATTTCTCCTTCATTCATATCTACCTCTGCAACTGAAGTTCCACAAAGAATGTTCTAACTAGTTTGAATTTAAGCCCTGTTTTAATGAGCTGGCCGCTATAAAGCAACTTCAATACATAAAGTGCAATACTTTGTGTTTGTATTATTGCCATTTTGAACTTACAAAAAAAAAATTTGTTGCCTGCAGGGACCACCTGTTTCGGCTGTCACTGGAGGATCTCAAGAAGCTCGAGGATGTTGCTGTACCAGCATCAAACACAGCTGTGCGGAGTTGTCTACTGAAAGGCCAAACAGAGGTATTAAGGGGCAGCATTTTAGTATGTTCATGCCCTTGCTTTGCTGCGAAACATTCAACACACAATGTTAGACACACGGAACCATGCACAATGCAACTACACATCACCATTTTGAGAGCTTCTGTGCCTCATCTAGGGACCAGCAACGCTTGAGTACATGGTAAAAAACAGCATGGACAACAGGAGATGCAGGAAGAGGAACAGACAGGACAAGTGCCTCCTGCGTCCTCCGTTCACACTACTTATAACATATACCAACTCGCCCAGTCAATCCTGCTGAACATATGAGTGCCTTTTCACTAAGGCATTTTGGTGGCAAAGTGCTGTGATTTTAGTGCAGTAAAGCCTACTGTGTCTTGCAGCAAATCATCTTTCGTTTTTCAGAGAAGTCATGGGATTATTGCTATCACTTGATCACATGCACATGCTGATACAGAGCATGTCTTCTCCACATAGCAGTTGTCATGAAAAGTAGTGTTGCATACTCTCATATCGGCGTGCTGTTTGGCTTTCGTGAGACCTGTCATAAAGAGCAATATTTTTTCATTCGACACAATCTCCTTTTTTCTTTTTTTCTTTTATATATGTCACAAGAGTGGTTTGTACAGGGGGAAGGGGATTATCACATCAGCTATCCTGCTGCAGATTTGTCCATCATGTGTATCCACCTTAAAAGTTCTACTGTTTCACTTGGAACTTAAACAATACTTTTCTGTGAACCTATGGCCAGCAGTTCACGCTAACAGCGACTTCTGATTACTTGCACAGACGAGTGTAAGGGTGGCTAGATGCTAGTGCAATACGCGGACAGCTAACTAGCTCTCTCAAATAAAAACACTGCAACTGCAAAAAGATGCCAATAAAAGCACCTCTACCGAATGCAATGGTGTTTATTGCAGCGTGCAAATGATGTCACAGGCTTGGCAGAATTATCTTCAAAATGGAGTCCCACGACTTGTTGCAAGGTGCTGGCAGTGCTGCTGAAGCACGTCTTTCTTCTTTACAGCATGAAAGTTGTACTAAACAATTTCTTTCAAGCATCGAAATCTAAAAATATATATATATGTATATTTGCTCACAAATATATTTTTATTGTGATAGCAATTATACAGACACTCCGGCTACACTCGCAGCATCGGCATCATGTCCTGTATGTATAGATATCTATAGTATATAGGCATATGGACCACCAGCAACTCGCCTTAGGTGGAGAAAGAGAATGCAGTACTGGCATTCCACATACACCACACACAGCATTCCTCTATCAAACAATGCACTGTGCTGAAGCTCTGGCATGTGAATGCAAGATCCAAAAGAAGCACTTTACAGCACAGGCAATGCTTCACGAAATGCTGGTCGCAGCATATCTGATGTTATAACCAAATAGGTGTATGAAAAAAAATTCTGTGGCAATTTAGGGGTAAATGTGAAAGAAATCCATTAGGCATTACGTCGCACCTCTTTGAGGTCCCGGATCCATTATTTAAACCGCATTCACCACATTGCAAATGTTCTTCGGAAACTTACACGACACACGTCCTGCCTCTTTGAGCAGCGAATTGCTACTGACAGTGGTCCGGAGCAGACCACCGCCAGTTCCATTATATATATACCGACCCTTGAAAAAGGTCGGTCCACCGACCGAAACTGTCAGGTAAATAAACCTAAAATAACCACGAAGTTGTGCGTCTCATTTTTTATATATAATATGTATATACACACACAGTTGAACCTTGATATAACGAAGTTGCACTTGCAGCGAAAACTTCGTTAGATCACGAATTTCGTTGATTTGAGGTTTTAAAGTTTCAGCATTATAAACAATTTCACAAATTCCCAGAGCATTTCTGGTGGACAGTATCTTGTTAGTGAGCACCCATAAACAAATCGCTAGGAGGTCGGGCCATAATAGCGGGGTTATGAACGCCAGCGCGTGCGGTGTGGATTGTGCCGAGAGCAATGCATTGACGTGGCTCACAGCCTCAGAGATTTGTTTATGTTGCATCGTGCAATGCCACAAATTTTGGATGCCATGGCTTACCGCGCTTATTGCCTGCAGCCAGCACAAACAAATTAAAAACGAAAGTGTAAGAAGGTACGGATATTCGGCCTGAGCAAAAAAAGAAAAGTCACAGCAAAGAGACAACACGAAGTAAGGTTTGTAGTTTTATTGGTGTCACGTGCGCTCAGGCAAACAATAACGGATCTCACTCGATGACTACAAACTCGCTATTACAACCACCGTGTCTCGGAAACTTGAGATTACGTGACTGCCAACACTAGACCTAGCGAACACAATGCGCGTCAAGGCACCAAACGTCTCAGCTCGCACTTTGCACTTGCCACGGAGTGATTACCTCCAAGATATGGCACATGGCCCGCGCATGTGCTAGAAGGCAGATAGCCATGCGTTGGTCAAATATTCGTCAAATATTGGTTTTAAAGTTATTTAGCCACTGACTATCACTAAATTATAATGTCAATAAAATGCTCTCACTATAACAATGACAGCATTTAGGCTGCTTTCCTTCTTTTTCTGACAAGAGAGACATCTCAGTAAGTGTGCTATACCAAGAAAAAAGATGCACCAAGTTTACATTTTATGAATGAAAAAGGATATGAGCAGTTATGTACTACTAAGAAAACATGAATAATAACTGAAAATTCTGCATGTCATTGAAAACACATAGCAAACAATAAGCCGAGCTGGCCATCCTGACAAGTGGTTGTTTCCATGTTGCCGCCAATTGGTCAATCTTTACTTAATAAGCAAGAGACTTTGCATTAGTATTTATGCTGGCAACTGTTTCTCTTAACATTTTAAAATTATGTGACAGCCAAAACTGTTTGCACAAAATGTGCCCCTATGGGAATGTTTCAGAGCATGAGGACGGTTACTGGTTCACTGCACTGTGCTACAAGATGTCTTTCTATATGCAGGAGGGCTGTCGAAACTACATCAAGGTGCTGCTCTCGCATAATGAGCGGCTATTCAGTTGCGGCACCAATGCCTTTGCTCCAGAATGCACTTGGAGAGATGTGAGTACTCATTCAAGAACATTCAGTAGTGTGTCAATGTTGACATAAAATTCAGCTTGAGAAGCCTGTCCCTGTACACTGTCAGCATGGCAGTGTACAGGTGCTGTAATCTGACACTCATTGCACTGTGCTGGTTGCTGCACAGATACTGAAATAAGCATAGAAATATAATAATGTTGGGGTCTGCCATATTGAGCTCAAGCTTAAATACAGCAGAAAAATGTGCAACAAATTCACTCCTTGAAATTCAGATTTGACTAAAAAGACATCAGTGTTTCAGGACACTTGGTCACAGAAAAAAAAAAAAATATATATATATATGCAGAGGGCTGCTATGGTCAGGAATCTCGTAATCTGAAATGTTATGTGACATAAGAGCAGTACAGAATTGCACTTGTTTACTTTAGCAACATGTCAAGAACTAGGTCTGTACTCGATCCTTAGAATTATATAAGTCATTTGTGAGTGTGGTAGAAATTTGACGAAAATATTGGTTCCTATTGGTCATAGCTAACAAAAAGGAATTTAACAATGAGGTTCTACTGTACAGGTACCCTAAAGAAAAGCAAGGTTTCCATTTTACATTTTCCTGCTGTTGTCTTATGCTGCAGTTGTCTTACGCTGTGAATCAGAAATTTCAGTGTGTTAGGTGTTGAATTTCTTATCCAAGGTCGTAGCTTGTTGGGATTATGGTTGCTTTTGCTAGTGAGATCTCCTTTAAGCCCAGACCACACGTACGCTCGTGGACACGCGCAAGCTCGCGTCTGCGCGTCCACGCATGCGCAGACGGTGCAGCGCGGCTCGTACGCGTCGAAAACGGCGCGATCTCGGTGATCAGCTCCTCTCTGATATTGTGCGCTTGGGCTGCCTAGCGCCGGCGCGCATGGCTACGTAGCTACGGCGCGGTACATTCAACTGTCAGTGAAGCAGATTTATATCATGCAAGAAAGTGCTTTTTCATTCCTTTTTGCAATGATTTAACAGATATAGAAATAAAACAATTACGTTTACAGATATCGAAGCATTTTGAAACATTGTCAATAACAAAGTACGCAGTGGCATCTGCCAAGGCGTCAACGAGTGAGGCCAGTGAGCGCGCACTGTCGCGTGTATTTGTGGATGCAAACCGCCATTCCTCGCTAGGTGCGGCAGGCGCAAGGCACGTAGACGCGAGTTTGTGCGCGTCCGCAAGCGTACGTGTGGTCTGGGCTTTACAGCTGTCACAAGAAGCTTTACTCCAACTGGCACAATGCTTTGTCTAAAGTTTGAATACACTGCTTACTCAAATGCAGGAGAAAACGTGGCAGCTGCCTAGTGGGAATGTTTTGGGCATGGGTGAAGTGAGAACATGTGCTTTGTATGACGCAGATCAACTCTCTAGTCACCGTGAGGGAGAAAGTGGATGGCATGGGCAAAGCACCCTACAGCCCACACTCAAACAGCACCATGCTGATGACTGTGCAAGGTGACTACTACGTTGCATCACCTCTGGACTTTTCAGCGAGGGACTACGCCCTGTACCGTATCATGGGCCGAGAGCGGTCTCTGCGCACACCCATCTACGACCACAAGTGGCTAAGCGGTATGTTGGATGTCTTTCCTGAAGCCTTTGTGATTTGTTAAACTGTCCATGAGATCCACTGTAGCAGTTCTTAGTGCTGCATTCAATTCCTCTTCTTTCTTCATCACTACAGTCTGTGAGTGATGACATACATAGCATAAAGAAGTAATGTAAAGTACCAAGAGTGGTCTTTGTCCTGCACTGCTTTCAGTATCGAATAATTATTTGTGTAGCTACAATCGTCGTATACTTGAACTCTGCACAGAAAACAGCGGCAACACAATAAAGGCACAGGACGAGCGCTGTGTCCTTCTTTTCATGTCACTGTCACTTTTCGCGCCGATTTCAAGTATGCATCC